>NC_044499.1:17303763-17493763 GCF_902362185.1 Chanos chanos | reverse complement strand
CAAGGCAGACAGAGACACACACACACACACACACACACACACACACACACACACAGGCACAACTTCCACATTCCCAGTACTGGCTCAAGCTAAAGCACTTTCCATAAAGGCATTTTTTCCCATAATGGTTCTCCATCTGCAAAATAAGTCTGGGAAAAGGCACTACTCACGGCGGGGCCCGGGGGTCCTGGGGGTCCCTCTATAAGCATTCCCTAAAAGAGGGGAGGGGAGAAAGAAGGAGAGAGAGGAGACAGAGAGGGTGTGAGAGAGAAAATGAATATAATAGCATTCTGAGCAGGCTGTAAATCTTCGTACGGAGCAGCACTTGGAAAAAAAAAATAGCAAAGGGAATAAAGTAGGAGGGCCCCAGTGATGAGGCTAATTCTATAGCTTTACTGGCTCCAGTTTCCCTTTTTTTCCACATCGAGAAACACTGTCCCGTCCTCAATTCTCAGCTCTCAAAGCTCTCAATGACCTATCCTCTCTATGACAACTACTGTGGAAGCTCTGTGCAATTCACTGGCTGTGTAATGCATATCGTTCACCAAAGGAATAAAACATGGAATATGAAGAATAATGGTGAACTGTTTGAATATTGTTTATGATGTTTTGAGAGTGCAGTACTGTCATCACAAGGTTCTGTTTAAGGGCCAGTTTTCAAGCACTCAAATGTCTCTCAGCAGCATGTATCCATAACGCATTCTTTATATGCAGATCTCTCATGAGAAGTAATTTGGTGTATTTACTCACTGGCTCAATGACAGCAGGCTCCCCTTTCTCTCCCTTCTCCCCACTGTAGGCAGTGCCGCCAACCTGCAAATATACAGCAGAAGCTCAATAGTGACGTGTCCGTAACAGAAGCAGTGGTCTCTTTCCAGACAAAATATCTGTCATATAGAACACTGAAATGCAATCTAGCGCATGGCCAAAGAGAGACAGCCACAGGAGTGTGAACCAATCGGGTTTCAGAAAAATGTTCATGAGCAAGCAGAATAGCTTTGTCTACATGTTAAGAATTGGTTAAGCATGAAATATGAATGAAATGTAAGCAAGTAATCACTCTGGACATCAGAAATTTCCATGATCCATCTCTTAACTAACTCTTTCTCTCTCTTTGTCTTTCTCTCTATCACACACACACACACACACACACACTTCCCCACCCCACCATTACTATCCCCAAAAAAGAGAAGAGAGAAGATTGAAAGCTTTTATTTTTACTTGGGGATTCTCTGGACTCCCAAATTACCCAGCAATATGGAGATAAATGGACAGCAATTGTCAGATGAGTCTTTTCACGAAGCGATTTCACATGGGCAGAATTCAAGAATCTAATGCATAATTATGTGTGTTAGACGGAGACAGAGGCAGAGAGAGAGAGAGAGAGAGAGAGAGAGAAGGAAAGGAAGAGAAAAAAGAGAGAGAGGGGTCACTGTGGTCTTGGTGGATATGTGTTTGTGCTCTGAGGGCGTAGATGTTCTACCAAGAACTTGTGATAATGGGACTTCAGCCTGGAGCACATCCACCACACATATACACAGCAACCATCTCATTTCCTGTCTCCCACACTCTACACCACCAGACAGGCAAAACAGCCATTCTTTCACTGGATTACTAATCGTCTGTGAATTGCAGCGTCAGATTGCAGACCGAAGTTGACTTGTCAGCAAAAAAATACTGAATATGGAGAGCTGGAAATAAAAGACTGAAGTAGTCCACAGGCTAACAAACAGCGCATAAGCTATAATTAATGAAAGGCAGAGTGGGCCAAAAGCCAAAAAGAGGTCAGTATTAAAAGTAACATCATATTAGGTCAAAAAATGTTTGCAAAATTTGAGAGCTCTTCACAGGAGGTTTAGATCACGTGAGATTTAAGTACAACCTCTTGGATCCGTAAAAGCTCAAGAAATACGCTACAGCTGACCTGCAGTGATTTTTGCTTCACTTCCTCCTGTGTATTTCACATTTTTAGTTACATTTTCCATCACAAAATTTTAACTGTCATACGACACAAATTATTCTAAGTGTTACTTTCTTGACTCATTAACTACATTATTTCTTTTTTGTGGATGCAATTGTAAAATAATCATATTTTATAAAGCGACGACATGACTGTTCATATGCCTTGCAGATGATCAGTCCTATAGGTAGGATAGGAAAAGTGCCTCCACCCCAGAAAGAAGGGCATGACCCCCCCTACCCCATTCCCAGCACCTCCCCTCCCCCCAGCTCACTTACATTGCTCTCCTTGATGTCAGTCTCAGCAGGGACTCCAGGCCCAATCTCATCCTCATAGTTGTTTTTGGTGGTGTACTCATCATAGATGTTATAGTCGTACTCATTATTACCCAGTTCCTTCAAGTCATACTCCTTCAGGTCATACTCCTTGAAGTCCATTGTGTCAGGGGCCACGGTGCCTTTGGATTCTATTATTTCAGCATTGGAGGTGGCTTCAGTGGGATCGAGCCCAACCTGTTCTACCCCTGTGATGTAGTCATCCACTATCTCCTCTTCATAGGCCACATTCTGTAGGAGCAGGAAGGTCAGGAGCAATAGAAGTGGTAAGAAGGTTAGTATAAAATTCGCCGATCTTTAGTATCCACTTTCACTGACAGTTTCTAATTAAGTAGTTTAGTTGTTAACATTATCAGAGCTGCTGGTATTCTATAGATAGCTAGGCTGTAGGCAGATACTGAAATTTGTTAAAAACTAGAAGCCGCTCTGTTATTTCTGCTCAATTCAGAATTGTTCCTCTCAGCAGCTTCAACATCTGTGATAGATTACTGACTGGGAGTGTAAAGCTGGCCAAGTAGGAAAGGCTTGTCATTCATGCTATAACCTCAGTTTTAAAAGGTTTTCTATAGTATATTCGTCACAAATATGTTCTCTATCATATTACGTAATAGCCAACAATTTGTAAACTTAGAGAGGAAATTTAAGATGTCTTTTTCTCTCCACTGCGGTAGTAACAAAGATCAGGCTGTGATAATATTGTCAAACACATGCTATAGATGTCATAACACTGTGCTATGATGATTTACGTTTGTTTACGACAAAGTGCCAAGGAAAAAAAAAAATCAAGCATTGTGTCGACAATGTGTCTTCCACCTCTGATGTGAACGTTAATTAACTTCTCTGACAGATGATGAACACATGATTAAAGTCTGACATCACTCAACAGAGTTCTCCATATAAATGCATTTATCAGAAAAGGCATTTTAGAAAAGAGAAGTTTCCCTTGCAGATTCCTTGACCCATTGCGCATCATGTCCTCATTATGAGCAACAGGTCAAGGACTCAGCACATGATGTCTTTAAGCACATCATGCAAAACAGATATTTGCCCAGCGTTTCATGCAAACATACTGTTTCAGTTGAGTTAAGAATGTTTTTCATTATGTACCAATTTATATAACACTTATAAAGCACACATAAAGGCAGGAATCACCAGCTTTTGGAAACTGGAAAAGATACAAACAAAGATTCCTGCATTCTGCTGTTTTCAGTCAGATATGAGTCATTAAATGGCACAGTGGTTTTACTTGATAGACTCTATAAATTTTTGACCTAGATCTGGTGTGTTCCTGTTCTTGATCAAAACAATATAAAATGCCTTAGAGTACTGTGGAACTAAAACCCATAGCTGGATGGCATCGATTAACCTAATAGTCATGTTTCACTGATAGTTTTATGGTTTCACTTCAAATTATGCATTTGACACTGTAAATCTAGATATTCAAAAAAACAACACAAACATTTTAAATGAACTGAAGTTCGTCATGAAGTATGTACGTGTATAGTGTTTGGTCCCAGTTGGGCGAAAGCCTCACCTCACTGGCACCAGTTGAAACTGTGGGAGCAGCTGCTTCAGAGCCGTCCACAGTACCATAGTCTGTCTCAGTGTAGTACTCAACATCAGTAGTGCCAGGCTGTGTTCAGGAATGAGAGAGAACATGTTAAGGAACACTGAACACAAGATATCATCATAAAAATGAAATGGGTGGACTGGAGAGAGGTTTTAATTAAAGTGTCACATTTTTACCTTATTTTTCCAATTAGGAACATAAGGCTTTTATTTTGTGATAAGTTTGTGGTGAAGGGGTGTTAATAAATTCAGATTATTCTGAGGGAAAAAGTATGTAAGAAAGGAAGAAATTAAGAGAAATGCTGAAATAATGGGGCAAAAGAATGAAATAGTGATGTATGAGAGAGAAAACACCACTCTCTTGGATGTGAGGTGATGAGTTTTCAGGCTGAAAACCAGAGAAATGACAAGCTGTGAGAAACTGTGGACAGGATTGGCTTTATAGGAGGCCTGGGATGTGGGGAAGACCATGGGAACATCAGGAGACCACACAATGGGCATAAGGAGTAGGAGGAGGAGTGGCACGCACACAGCGCTCCCTCAACTGATCAAAAGAATGAAAAAAGAGAGAGAGAGAGAGAGAGAGAAAGAGAAAGAGAAAGAGCGTTTTCACAGTATTTTTTTTCACCTTATTTTCAGTATTGGCCTCTTCAAGGGGAACATCGGTGGCAGTGAGCTCCTCTTCTGTATAGTCGTAGAACTCATCATCATAAGTGTAGTCAGTAGTGAGCTAGGAGGGGGGGGGGGTACAAGTCAGTGAAACAAAGTTAATCATTGCCTCTTTCAGTACCAAAAAAGTGTTCGTTAGTGTAGTTAATCTCAGACCGTTTTACACATCACAGTACATTGAGAGTCAGCACTTCGATTCAGTATAAAGCATCATGGGATGAATGAAATGCTTTTAAAGAGTTGCAAAGCCATTTTAACAATGAATATGTTCTTGGAAAGTAAGTATCAGATCATTAACATTTTTTGCGCTAAAACTATGAAGCAAAGAAAAACATTGTGTGTAAAACACGGAGAGAATGTGAGAGAGTGGTATAATTCTGCTGCTTGTGCAAATCCTGCAATCACCCCTGACTCTTTCGACTCTTGACTGCAATTTTGTATGTAATGGAAAGACACAGGACAGATTAAATGCAAAATCAATTTATCGCCAAGAAAGCTGATAAGAAGTGTCATCACACTAGGCTTAATCCTCCTCCCCTTTTTCTTCTCCCTCATTGTAAAACAGAAAAAACAGAAAAAATAGTGTGTCCAAAAAAAGTCCAAATGGGTCAGGCAGATTAAGTTAACAGGCCAGTCATGCTACAGCTTTGTTTATCAGAGAGGAATAAATATCGGTCTAATTTCAACAGCTGAGCTAATCAAAATAATATTTTTAAAAAAAAGGCCTGATGGACTGGCTGCTGTCCACCGGCTGTGGAATAGCAACTGAGTGAAAGAAACATCCAATGAATCGAGAGAGAGAGAGAGAGAGAGAGGGGGACAGACAAAGAAACAGAGAGAGGCAGACAGAGAGTGTAAGAGAGGTGGGGGGGGGGGGATAATGGAATTGGAAGGGCCTGCCAAGCCCTGGCCGCTGTGGTGGTGAGGGAGCTGGATGAAAGACATAAATATCAGCATGGGCTCGTAAAGAAAATGCTTCCCTCTCCTCCAACACGTGTCAGAGCGGCTGCAGTGCTGTGCGGGGGAGCGCCATAAGGGAGGATATTTTGAAGGGTCCAGATCCAGTTTCCAAAAGATATAGACATAGTTGTGTTTGATGATGGTATTGGTGTATCTGACCAACATAATGCTAAACATCGATAGCAATGCTGACAATTAGTATCATTATGTAAGTCATATTTTAACGCTCCCTGACGTCTCACTAAGTCAGTCCCACGCTTGCTTTAGCATTGCACAGAATGGTTGATGAAGCTACATTTTCCAGCCTTTCCTGAGACTAACTTTCAATACACAGAGCTATAGTAACGATGATTTATCATCATGTTACACTCCGAGTTTCTTAACAGCCTGGAGCCATAACTTCAATTTTCCAGGTATTCTGAGCCTGGCTGAGGAAGAAGCTAGGGTTTCCCAGAGAGTGAGTGTGCGCCTGCAGAAGCCATTAGTATGATCTCTCACAAGTCCTCTCCAAAGAAGGCTCAAACTTTGTGGCAGGGGGAAAGAAATGTTTTCCACTGTGAGATCATCATTTATTTGGTGAAATACCATCGGAAAATGTCAGCGGGCTGAGGGAGCTGAGATACCAAAAAAAGCAGACACAGAGGTTTGTATTTCAATTAAGAGACTGGCAATCTTGTGAGCAATCATGTGAGTTCCTTTGCAACTGATATGAATGGTGCCAGAATTCATGGAATTCAAATTTGAAAAAAAAAATCTTCGATCAAAGCACTATGGTCTTCAAAGTAGGTATAATTCCAACTGAAAAGGTAAGATACTTGAAACACGCTTTTAGAAACACAGAGGAGTCGGGTGAACAGGTTTGGAGAAGAATGTGAAAATACTGTGTAGCCCACACATTCTTTCAGCAGCTAGACATACTGACCTCCTCATCAGGTTCCTGGGCCTGTGGGGTGTCCTGGTGTGGGGTTTCGCAGTCGGGACTGTAGTGTTCACAGTAGTCATAGGCTGCCCGGGGGTCTGCCACGAACAACAGCTGTTGGATGTCACCCTGGAGGAGAGACACAAAGGATAGCATCAGCATTCCAAACTCAATATAAGCATTCCATAGTAAGCAACAACATTCCAAACTCAACATCACCATTCCAAACTTAATATCAGCACTTCACATTCAAAATCAGCAATTAATGCTCACCATTAAACTGCATTGGCAGTTCCTAACTGTAAAACTAACAGTAATTCTAGAGTCAACAGTTTGTGAATCAATGACACACAAGTGTGAGGGATAAGCCACAACCCTCAGAAACACCAGCTGAGGTGCTTACGGTATACCTTGTCATTCAGCTCCATAACCAACGAGACGGTACGCACAAAGATAAGACATTTCGAGGACCAACTATACCACGGAACATACTGTTCATCAACATAAACACACTTTGTAGACTTTCTTTTTAAAAGTCTTTTGTCCCTCAAAATATAAAATATATTCCCTATCCTTATCGTACATACAAATATTTACATGAGCATATGCTAAACAATAAAAAGAGGAGAATTTTCATATTGCCAGTGTTGTAACAAATGACAAAATGACATGTGACTGGCTGACACAACAGATGTGTCACAGTAGTATTTAAACATTGAATATCTTCCTGCCTTGGCTCTTAGATGAGCCTTTAGTCATCACAGGACAATCAGCCAGCAGTTTCCCACCCAGTCACCCATTCTTGCTCAAACTGACAGGAAGAATGTAGACATGGTACTCAGCTGAGAAAACAAAGAAAAGAGGACAAGACTGTTTTGACCAGTTTCATGTGCACACGACCATTCGGTGGCTGTCTCTGCTCTACTCAAAAAAGCCTATTGTGCAGCATTTCCCCAAGCCCATTAAAATCAATGCATACTGTTTCAAAGGGCAGCCGTCCTGTACCGGCTGAGACATAGTAAGAAAAATAACCAGAGCTGTATTCATGCAAAATATCTGGGGCGGTCTGTTTTTCATGAATATTTGGGAAAGGAAATAAGATCTGCACTCCCACCCTACTTAAACCCAATGGCTCTTTGCATGATCTTATCCCAAGGAATTTTCTTCCAACCAGGAACTGTCTGCTGTTGCTGAGAATGTTAACTACCATCACAGAGACCACAGAAATACCTTAGCTGACCCGTGCTGAAGCTCACAAAAGTTAGGACAATAAGACACAACAGGATCATAAATATGCAAATAACCACATGCATAATGCAGGCATAACTTAAATAGATACCATCCCAGTGCATTCTACGTGAAAGGATGCAGACAAGCAGGGTGGCCCACCAAAGAGAATACTGGCATGCAGATTATATTAAATTATATGGTCTACATCTGTGATGATTTAGCCCTCTGGAAGACATTTCATAGATACAAGAATTATGTTTTCTTGGAGCATGACCAATAAATCTATGTAAAGTTTAGAAGGCTCTGACAACTAACTGAGCTGTGGATATTTACACATATTCACATATGTTAGCATGTGCATATACACTCATGAGTACAATGCAAGTCTCTCTACAATAAACACATGTTCACCATGTAGAGCAACCAGATAACAAAAGATTAATTTGACCAAATGTGTTTTTGACCACAGTTGCATAGGGAGAGTAAAAAAAAATCACTGTACACTTCATTTCAGTACACCTACTTGCTGACTAGGAGGAAAAAAAAAGAAAGAAATAATCCCACATTTTCCCCCTATCTCTGCTATACCTCTCCCTTTCATCTCTCTCCTTTTGTCTTCCTGTGACTTTAGAGAGTATTGTTACCTGCATTCAGTTTGACTGCTAGGGGTCACTAGAGGAAAGATGGCAGAGCAGTGCTGAGTATAAACAAAAGAATAGTAGACAAAAGGATCCTGAGCTGCTGAATACAGAATCCACTGTATCTCCTTGCCTTATTACCACTGATGAAAACGCAAACTGGGGAAAAGAATTGTGGTTTCTACAGTATCCCTGCATCCATTGTTTCCTTTTAGCCCTGGGCAACCTACAATGATGTTGAAAATGTTCAGTAGCTAGACTATAGCTATCAGTGTTGATAGAAAAGATACTAGAAGCTAGACAGTGAATTGTGCCTTATAATACTTCAGAGCAGAAGGACAATGGCTTTCCTCTACATTTCCAAAGCTACAGCCCTTGCTTCAGCTGTAAAAGTACATAGTCCTACTTTGTCAGTTATCAGTGTGGTTGTTGGGTGACAGAACTCAGAATAAAAAGCAAAGGCCTGGTAAATCTATCGTGCTTTTTCTTGCTGCTTTACAAGAACTAATTGTAGAGTATTTTTGTCATGATAAAGCAGTGTAAAAGTTAAGAGACCAAGAATCCCTACATCCAAGAGAGACTGCTATTTTAAATCAACATTAGCAGTAAAATAAAAGCACTTTAAAGAAACAGAAACACCGAAAGAGTGCTTGTCTTCTATTGGAGCCCAGAAGGGACTGCAGAAAGCTGAAGCTAATGCTAAGCACTCCCCTTTACCTCACCACATGAGATGCAACAAATCTTTGCATATTTGTCTTTGACATGTTTCTCAGTTCACTAACTTAAAAGCTATGGAATAGGTGGAAGTTCCTGCACAATGACAAAATACTTTTCACTTTGTCAGTTACCATGCAGCCTTTCATATGACTGGTCAAGTGGTGGACACAAACCTTCAAGCACATATAGCAATGCTGGCAACAGCAACAGGTAACAGGTGATGTTTGTTATGAGGGGTTTTGCTTTTTTTCTCCAAATGTGAGATCCAGTAAAGAGTCCATTACTTGTCATGAATTCCCCTTTCCACAAATAATAAAGTAATTACTGAGACAGAGTGACCAGCATTTTCCTTTTGCAGATCTGGATGCTCTGTTAGTGGATGAGGTTTCATCTAAGTGGACTACTCTCCCTGGATCTGAGTGCTTATACAGCAAATTGTGGAAGAAGTCCATTCCCTCAGAGCTACACACTCAGCCATTCATGATGATGTGCCAGTGCAATATGTCAAACTCATGTTACTTGCTCATGGAAGCCACCAGCATGTAGTTGGGACAAAACATCATTTTGGAGTCTATACTGGTGGGCAGGAATGGTAATGTTTGACAAACTGAGCCGATCCACTTTGTAAAAGCAATTGATAAGATCATAAAGGTGCAAGTTAGGCCTTTACAGGCAGTTCCTTTACCAAAGCAGTACAAGAAAAAGTCTGACTTCACGTTGTCAGACAGTACTTAAACTTGGAGTGTTACAGCAAATTGCTATAGGTCACATTGACCAAAAACTTCACTACAAATGTTGAAATCACCTTCCTCAATGTTCAGTCTGCATGCAAGTTCATGACAGATTATGGACCACAGCTTCTTTCCTCTGAATGGGCCTCTTTCTATCACAACAACATCATTAAGAGAAGCAGTGTTTTCGTACCACCCAAAGGTGAAGTAGTGGGGTAGTGGAATGCCTGAACAGTATGCTCAAGAATACTTTCCTAATGCCTAACGGTTAAGCCATTGAAACATCCACACAGAACCTCTTCACGTAGACCCTCCTCACATAATGCCAATCCACCTGATCAACAACTACCAGTATTTTGCCGTGTTTCCACAGTTCAAAGTTCAAGGTGGGAGTTCACGGGAGTTTGCTTGGCAATCCCATGGCTGAAAGGCCAGTATTTGCTCCTGGATAAACTAGCAGTCTTGTTGGCACCGATCTGGATGGTGCCAACATTAAACTGGAGCTTTGGAAGGAACACAACCCATCATCAGTAACATTTACAGGTTTGAAAAAGCATGGCAGATTTCTACCCCAACGTGTGCGGAAAGAACTTCTAACTATGCCAGTGTCCACGGCCTCTGCTGAGTTCTCATTTAGCACTCTGAGGCATCTAAAGACTCATTTACGCGATGAAGACCCACTGGACTTGCTCTTATGAACATTCATCCTGAGATGAAAATACATGGTGAGGACGTGCTCAAACAATTCGATGCGACCGAGAGAAGGAGAGTACACTTCAAATAGGTAGGTCAGTTTTAATTATTCATTAATCAATCAGTGGCGCTTCTCTCTCTCAGCTCTCTCTCTCGATGTGTGTGTGTGTGCATGCATGCGTGTGTTCGTGTACGTGCATGGTCAGGTTTCTGTGTGTACCCTAAGATGAAATCCTGCAGGCACCCCTGCTTACTATCTTGGCTACGCCACGATAGAATTTTTTTCCCCCTAAATGTTTGGCATATTTCAAGTAAAACTGAACTGAGAAGAACTCTGATAATAAATTAGCACGGCTGGAGATGGAGGGTTAGCGGAAACATGGGGTGATAAATCTTCTTTGAGAACTACTGTATCTGCTGGGTTTCCCATAGTTGCTGGTGCATAGAGTTCACTTGAAATGATCACAATCCATTGATGGAAAAAAAAACAAGCAGTACAGTAGCATGAGTTGAAAGTAAAAGTCATAACTGAGCAAAATGTAAAATGAAACCAAAAGCACCTTCTGATGAAACCATGGCCTCAAAATATGAATTTGTTCAGGAGATGCTTTTGTTTTTGCTATTATTGAAGTACCTTGAGTTAAGTACTTTGACTAGTGCATTGCTAATTTGACTGATGTCAAAATGTTTACACAATTTAAGATTAACATTATCAGTTATTCCTAAACAACCATTAATAGAACATTGCATTGGTATTGGCCTCAACGAAAGTCTTGTATTATTTGATAAAGTAAAAAAAAATAGTCTTGAATTTAGTATAACACTAGGTTTGAACACATTACTTTGCTGTGTCCTTGTTAAGGAGGACATCACATTAACGGAACTGCCACAGACTGCTCCGGGGACCTTTTGGAGTCACAGCAGAGCATTAAAGAATGCTGTGTGCAAATGAATATCCCAAAAAGTAGAACCAGAAGCACTTCATTAATGTCAACAAATTTACCTTTGCCCATTCCAAAAAGTAAGTTTACCTCAGGTATACCAAGTACATTACTGCTTATTTTGCACTTATTTTGTCTTTTATACATTCCATAAAAAGATGTGTTCAAATCTGTATTTGAAAAAAATTAAAATGTTTATGTAATAGCCTATACATTTGGCTAATTTAAAGTATACTGTACATATAACATACGCAAACTAGTACATTTCTATATTTATCTTACACGTTTAACCACACCAACCTACAATTCTTTTTTCTTTGAACACCTTTGGAGTAACCTTACAGTAAGCATAGAAATTCAGAGACCCATGGTAGTCATACTCATTCAGACCTCCAACCCTGCAGGTTCTTGTTTTTTCACTGTTCTTTCACTTTCCACTATGGTTCTTAGTCTAAGAAAAGAAGCGTTCTTCCAGTAAACTATTCTCAAAGTTTACCTATTAAAAGTGTATGGCAAGTCAAATTAGTGCTCCATACGTAAACTGCTTACTTTCTGGTTAGTTTTTGGATATATGTAAGTAAACTTAAAGCATACTTTCCTACTTTTGTTCACAATGGTGCATTTGATTTGTATTTCAATAAACTTGTTTTTCTCACAAAATAATCTGTTCAAATGTTAATTATGACCAAAGCACTGGTTAAGTGTGAGGGAGAGTGAAGATGACACACTTTACCTCCTGCAATCTCTTTAAATGAAGACATATTTACACTATTTTAATGACACAGCACATGCTAATCTCAAAAAGAATATAGGCAAAATGGAGTCTGTGAATATAAACTTTCTATAAATTATGCAGAATTATCAGAATTACATGCGTCCAGCTAGCAAAAAAATTCATTTTTGTTTAAGATGTTACTTAAAAAAAAGTTCACATTAGTTGCTTGTAATCCAAGTTGTTTGTGCAAAGAGGGTATCACTTAGCTCTGCCTTAACTGACACCTGGTTAGTATAAGCGCAGGACATGAGAGCAGAGCTGGCAGGACTTTTAGTGGCTTACAATCAGCAAGAGCGGTTTTTCAGGAAATACAGGAGAAAGGCAATTCAGTGTGTTTATTTAAAGTGGGTTGTGCAGTTGCGTCTGTTCAACACTCCACGGTTTGAAGTGAAACATTATGTGCTCTCAAGGTCATCGCATGGTGTGTGTGTGTGTGTGTGTCCAGTTCAATTATTAAATCAAGGGTGAACCTGACTTAGGGTCATCACATTGTTTGTGACTGACACTGTCAGCACTCTCTAATTAGAAAGGAATGACAAATATTTCTGATCTGACATTATGACCTGTGCATGACCTCATTCTGAATAATTTAAGAGGTCAGAGGAAGCTCAGAAAGGCATGGGAATATACATTCTTGGGTCATTCAGAAAATCACGATGGTTGAGAGTTTCAAACACTCACAAACAAGCCAAATTTTTCCCCAAGAATTGGCACCCTACTTGAACCTCATATAGTTCAGCTATTGCATGGGACTGTCCAAAGATCTTCGTTTCACTAGTATTCTGACCTACAAATTCTATGTTCTTTGAACTGAATTGCATCTGCTCTTATATAAGTGAAAAAAAACTATATCAACATTATATATGAGTCCATAAATGCTCCCTGACACTATGACCCACATATTTTGGCTATGCTCAAAAAACACAAAAGGGACACAAATGGTTAAAAGACATAAAACAGACTCTCCAAATGGTGCAGAGACAACAACTGACTTTTAAAGAGTGAAGTGTTTAATACTCTCCAGATATTTCAGTTCTCATCAAATGCAGACTTCGTGGTGAGTACTGGTGAGGGTTCTTTTAAAGCATAGAGGGCAGACAGATGCTCTATGCAGACCGAATATTAATACTTTTCTTCTCCAGCTGCAGTTCACCAAGCCAAACTTCAAATACTAAATTGGAGCTTAATATGGGCAATATCCCAACACAGCTCCACTTTGGAAACTTTCTCCAAGCAGCAGCCACTATTAACCCTGGAGAGGGCCTTTTGCCTTTGCCTTATCGTGCTGATGGGACATGTTAAACAGTAAAATATGTTTCACAGCAGTAAACGAGACAGGGGCTGAGGCCTCGCTAGGAGGGAACGTGGCCTAGAGGCAGAGAGAGAGAGAAAGTATGATAGAGAAAAAATAGGGTTACAGCTTACATAAACTATCAGTGTATTTGATGAATAGTCAGTTCTATGACTTCATAGGAGGTCTGTCATGTATACACTGAGAGGGATGTATACACTGAGACAAGTATAGGGTGAGACTAGGGGTGAAGGGAGATCAAAAGAGTCTAGTTCACCCAGGAGCAGGTTTAAATGCTCAAATCCCAAAAAGCTGCTTGATTTCAACTGTAACTAAATAAAGCTGAGATAGCTGACCACGTTTCCATTGAGCTCTATTCAAAAGTTCCCATTGTACTTGACAGGCAAGCACAGCTGGGCAGTGCAAGTGTATAACTGCATAAAAATCAGCCCATAAATCAATGCAAGGTGTTCAGGAAGCATGAACTGATGCAGCAGATGCCTAGGTTTAGTGCAAGAAATCTGGTGTACTGCTTTTTTTCATCCAGGCAATGTCTACATGAACTACCATTCATCCACAACCCTTGATCAAGGGGAAACCTTCTCAGTTTCCATGATCAAGACTTTCCGTACTCTTCAATTATGACAGGTTCCAAACAAAAGGCTTTCTACTTCTAATCTGCCTGCCCTACCTACTGGTTAGTCTAGAGAGAGAGAGAAAGAGAGAGAGAGAGAGAAAGAGAATGAGAGTGATAATGAGAGATAACAGAGAAATGGCAAGGGTAGCAGAAATGAAGAGACTACAAGTTTTTATTAACAATCCCAAGCAGGTCACAATATCTCTTCAGCAGCTGTAGAGCTCTCGCAAAGAGCACACACTGATCATATTTTCCCCCGACCCAGTCCTCCAGCTTCAGGCCTCACACCTGCTTACGCAATCTGCAGCAGCTCCGAACACAGATGCTCTACCGCTTAGCAGAGAGGGAGCAGTGACCTTCAGTTTCACATTTTTTCCACACTTAAAACAAAGCAAGTTTCACGTCATAAAGACTGAATAAGAAAGTTACATCACACAGACAAATCATTGTCACATACCGTCCCAGTGTTGGTCACCACTAACTGGAGACTGACACTGTTATGCTGGACATGATTTTTAAGTCATAAAACAGGATTCAAGGTTCAATGAATGGACTGCATAGAAGAAAGTTATTACTGTCTCTAACAGACCAGCCAGCAGCTGCTTTCAGATCTTTCAAGTTATCTTAAACAGCAGAACAGACAAGTTCAACCCTCTGCCGGCTGAAGAAACATGATGTTCGGAATGAAAGTAGATCATATAGTTCATTCTGCGCTCTATCAAGGACGTGAATGGCTAGGAACCAGAGGGAGAGCATTATTGGATCTAGTGATTTTATTACACGCAGTCAGCTGCTTTACAGAAGAAAATAATATTAATGATTTTCACAGGTTTTAAGGCAGAGATGCCAACAGATTGAAAAAAAACAACAAAAAAAAAACCAGAGAGCTCTGTACTTGTTCACCATAATTCAGCTTGATTTTTTCCAGCCTCAGAATGTGTAACACATGTCCTTTGAGGAACACTAATTAGGAACCATCATGACATTCAAGTTTCAGTGCCAGCGCCACAATCTGGGCCAAATCTCACAGGACATGTGAGAGATGTTGGCTTCGCTTAAGCACTGGTTAAGCCAACTTAACAAGATGTGTTTACTGCAAAGTAAACGTCCCAGCAACTGAGCACCAAACAGTGAGCAAGAATAGTGGCACTTTGAGCCAACAACATCACCGAAATGTGTGTTTCTGTGAAGTAAATCATGCGGAAAAAATGAGCTGAAAAGGTAAGGCATTTGGGCTGTGATCATGAGACAGTGTGGGCACATAACAACTTCAAGCAATTTTTTTACACATATGAGAATATTTTGGAGGTGACAAAAGGATGCAATATATCACTTTAGCATACCAATTACAATATGTAAGGAGACAATATATAATATATAAGCGTCGTTGTTTGAATTTTGCTGACAGTAAAATCTTTTAAAACAAAATTTCAAAGGTTTTGAACTCTTTGACATTTGCAGATGCTTTACCTTGAAGGCGCGGAGACAAGACAGGGTCCAATTACTGAATCACGAACACGATAACAGTCATTAGCACTCTGCGAACGGCATCAGAGTAGACAGGGGCTTGCAGTTTAGGACTCAGATTTATCTTTTTTCAAGTGGAAAATAATGGCATTTTACTGATTGTATATACCATTATAAAAAGAAGTGTTGATCAAGGAAACAAATGCTTTCCAACATGCAATGCAACACTGTAATGAGGCAAACAGAGCAATTTAGTATTTCTCCTCTTTAAACAGGGTCAGAAACCCTCTAATTACTCTCTGATCCTACTCCATTTAGTCTAATTTAACCTCACACATTCACCACCCATTAAAGTAAAAAAAAAAAATCACATTGAGCCGCTGTGATTTCCTTTCCACATCACATAAAAGAAAGTCCTCCAAAATAATTTTTTCACAAGGACAGTTTTTTGAAGGCTTAATACAAACAAACTTTAATTAGACATTAAATATGACTTGGTCTTCACCAATTATTCCAGAGGCTTTGAGTTTTGTCTAGCATTCTACTGATATGATTAGTCTATTTATTGGTAGTCATGATTCTCCATGAAAAGTAAGGAAATCAAAACAAACTTATGCCTGCTGTGGATTGTAAGTATAGACATTGTAAAGTCTGGCAGTTTGAGCAAAATGGCAACAACATGACAGTAGTGTTAAGAATGGCTGACTAAAGTTCCCCACACTGAGCTCTCCTTGATTCAGCTATCACCTATTTTGAAATCACTCTGATAACTCATGGTAGACACCAGTCTGTGGCAGCTAACCAACTTATTCGCTAGCACTGATCATCTGAAGGCATCGTGACATTTGAGACCATGTGTAGCAACATATAGTGCTCCAAAATATTTCTTGCATAGCCAGTAAAACAATATGTGAGAGTGGCACTTACAACATTTTGAAAAGCAAAACATAATTAATGTTGAGATGAAAAAATGCTCATGAATATAAATGTGTGTGTGTTGGGGGGGGGGGGGGGGGTGCATCTCTAGCGAAGAAGTGAGGAGTGAGTCATTAGGCATGGCAAGTTTACTCAGTGACCCAACACTTTGCAGGGCCCTCCCCTGACTAGTATAAATGCCAAGAGAGGAAGTGGGATAACATTTTGAAGCGCCTCTTGTGTTCTAAAACATCTTTGACTGGGAGGCAAACATTTAACATGCTGTTCTTATTAGCCAGCATTCCTCAAACTCACATCAAAGACAGGCTTGCAAGATACTGTCTCAGGAGGTAGCGTGCAGCATAGCTGTGGGTTGTTGTTTAGAGTTTAGACGGAGCATTCTATGCTGCCTTAGCATTAACTGTTAGATTGAATGCATTAAGCTCTGTCGCTTTTTTCCATAGCGTAGGCTTGTTAAGTGCAATTAGAATAGCTCAGTATTGTTTAATGTCTACATGTAAACAACAGATTCTGTTTGTAAATGGGTCAAAATCATAATATAGACTGCAATTTGGTCATTGTAAAATACCATCAAGCAGTTTAACCTTTTATCCATTCTGTTTGTGTAACATCCAGAAAGGCTATTATAAGCAAACATTTTTTTCTCTCAAAGTGATTCCATCAACAGGGGTCTTTACTCAATTCCCATTAAAAATGTGAAACTTCTGGAGGTAGACGTAAAAACAATAAAATGTTACTGGAAATTCAAGCATTTGATTTGTTGAAAGCTAGAAATGAGAGTAAATAGCCATTTAATTACACTGTAGGCATAAGGTAAAATGACCTTTTGTACTGTTGAGCTGATTTATGGTCAAATGGAGCACATTACCATGCTCTATTATTTGTAGTTGAAACAAGAGACCTAGACTCATAACAGCAATCACCATGTGACTCAGCTGTAAATCAAATCAGTCCGTATTTTCCCTCATATTTTCAGACACGCAGACTTATGGCTCCACAGTCTCCACTTCATGAGAGCAAACAGACTTTGAAGCAATCACCACTAATGGCTCCGTGGTCTTTACCCCCACTCTAGATCGAATGGATAGCCAACTTATGTTGTCAAAATCATGCAAAGTCATTTCAGAGAATGGCACACGGTAATCATCGTCAGAAGTGACAAAAATAACCAAAGTTGTGGCTGATCCAAGATACCGAGTTCTTTCCTCTCTCTCTCTCTCTCTTCAGTCTTCACCCTTTCTTTCATCTGCATGACGCGCTTTTCGACTCGCCGCAACCAACATCACTACCATAATGGCTACAGTGCAAAAAGGGTGTGTGTGTGTCAGCACCATGAAAAAAAAAAAATTCCATATCTTTTTACCTCAAAGACTTCCTCGTCAAGGATCCGTGTACCGAAGACAACTATGCCATTTGTGTTGATGACTGCTCCATCAGTTCTGCTGAGCGGTCTGGTGAATTTCTTCTTACAGTCTACAATCATGGTGACACTCCTCTTTTCTACACTGATAGCCACTCGATGCCATCTGTACGAATGAAGCAGGAATGAAAAGATGCATGAAATATGCAATCATAAAGAACCAGACTCCAGATCCCTGAAAAATGTTTATACAAAGATAGACTGAAGCCACAGTTCCTCATTCTGACATGGCAGACCTATTAAAAATATGAATAGTTGGTATAAAACATACTTTGAGGGCAAACTTATGAAATAAAACGAGAACAAAGTTATGAAACAATGAAGGATTGAAATCTAAGGTTGTGGGTTACTCTGTGGTGCAGTAATTGAGCTAAGTTCGGTCAGTTTACATATTATATAGTTGATGGACCAGTGACTTAATTCGGTGGGAAAGTACTTTTAATAGTCTTAGAACGGCAAGAAATTGTAGAGATTGTGTCTTGAAGTTAATTTTGATGGTGTATGAGTGCAGACACAATTTTATTTTCAAGTAGTGAAGCAAAAGTTGCTTTTAGTATGAATATGCTAGAGGTTGCTCCTGACCAAAGTCCTTGAGAGTGACAAAGAGAGAGAAAGAAAGGAGAGAGAGAGGGCGAGAGAGAGAGAGAGAGAGAGAGAGAAAGAGAGGGGGGGGAGAGGGGAGGGGAGAGAGAGAGAGAGAGAGGGAGGGGAGAGAGAGAGAGAAAGAGAGAGAGAGAGAGAGAGAGAGAGAGAGAGAACTTTCAGAGCTCCCTACAATATTCTTAAAACAGGGACATTTTCTTCTCACGTCTCTCCTAGGACTGCATCTCATATTGAGTCAATTACTAATATTTCTTGAGGCAGACATTCATTGTCTTTGAAAAATAAAGGGCTAGACTTGTTTTCTCAAAGTTGAAGATTTACTGCACAAATATTTTTTTATAGTATTTACAGTTAGAGATTTATAGATCTGGAACTCAGCGAGTTATTGTGAATTACTGTCAACACACTAAGACAGTATATCAGAACATGCAGCATGCAGGACAAGGGAAAAAATTGTTTGTATTATGCTACCAAGGAACTATTTGGCATGTTTGGGCAAAATGTTACATTCATATCAGGTTTCAATTATGTTATTCTAATGTAAATTTAAAATGCACATATTAGGTTATTTGTAGAGTAATAAAGAGCTAAGGCAAACAGTGTGATTACTTACATATAGGCCTATATATTGTGGAACAAACTTTACATGACTGCTTAAATGCTATTAACGAAAGGTCTTTCTCATCTCCATAGAAGACATAGTGTTGTTTAGGTATAAGTACAAATGACTTCCTTTAAATGCAACAACTTAATTTTAAATTAGGCATGACAAATGCAAGGGTGACTCAATATTAGCTAACACCAATATTCAGTTTATAACCTTAAGTATAACCTTGACATAACTACCATAAAAGCCATTACCTTCTCATCAAAGACTGAGGTCATCTCTAAAACTCAGGAAAAAACACCACTGCTACTTAATACTATGATATGTGGAAGAATTTCCATAAACTACTCTGTCAGCATCACATGGACCTTAAGAACAGACGGGAGAAGTGCTGACACGCTGGAAAACCACCAAATTTCAGATATCATTTAGATATCCGTTCAAGCTTGAAAGCCACAGTTCCCTAAGACTGGGGTTTTCGTACATGAGAGGTTTCTAAACCACAGTGAGATCATAGCAAGGAATGTCTGAAACATCTAAGCATGTCTAAAAGTGGCAACATCCAACTAATCTCACCTCAGACATTAGTGGTACAAACCACAGTAACATGAATGGATATCTAATATAGGACAGTCATAGTCTGGGGCTATTCAGAAAGACAAGAAGGATTCAGGCAGGTAGACACTTACTTGCCATCTGCGAGGTTGATGCTGCGGAATAAGGGGTAGTCTTCAGGGGCTGGTTTTCCATGCTGGTCCTCGTACAGAAAGATGGGTGAGCGGCCTACTTCTATACCCAGTTTCTGGATGCCCTGCTCATTATAGATGGATAGCAGGAAAGCCTGGACTCCAGGTTTGGGCTTTATGGTCATTAGAATGGAGAAATCCTGAGGGAACACTCCTCCTAATAGGGGATCAATTTCCAATCAGGAAAACTGCGCATGGAATTTTTATCTGAGTGTGTTGTTAAAGCGTGTGTGTGTGTGCGCGTGTGTGTGTGTTTGTTTGTGTGTTTAAAATTTTAAATTCAAGTGTAATACCAAATATGATCAGCTTTGTTTTTCATTGTCACCCATTAATGGCTATCAAAGCAATGTGATGTTTCATGATCTTCAGTGCTTGTTTAATGAAAAAAAAAAAAAACTTGCATGAACTTAATCAACAGCAAAACTTAAGAGGGGATGTATACAGTGGGAACAAAATGGTGTAAATCTCTTTTCTGCCTTCTTACAATTTTACAATGTGTAAGAAAAGGAACAGATTTAAGAATAATTGAGTGAAGTGAGGTCTGGAACAGAAATAAAGGCCTCCTCAAAGTGAGAAACCTCTGACAGTTTGCCAGCCATAAGGGACTTTTCCCTTTCCTGTGACCTATTATTTACTGAAATTTCCAGTCTTAAAATTGTAAGGACATAATTATTTTCAGCCAAAAATCACTGAATTCTAATTGTTAATTTAATCTCCTGCTATTTTCTGCCTCCATTTTCCTTTGCTGTTGTGCCAGTTTGGCCGATTCCCAACTGACACAGACTGAGAAAATTCGCTTAATGAGACTGTGCTCCCAGTCAATGTCTATACCAAGCTGTTATAGAAAGCAAGCAAACAGGAACTAACAACACGCCTGTATCCACAGAAAAGTTCAAATCAAAATATTAAAAAAATTAAATATTAAAAATGGTACTTTGATTACTATACTGATGACCATTTTATGTGCTGTACATGACATGAGGAGTGTTACTCAGTAAGCGAACATGATTATTTCTAGCACGTATAAATGTGAATCTATAAAGTCTGGTGAATCTGTGTTGATGAAAACTGCTGATGTTCTTCATCAGCAGAGGAATGCAAATGAAGAGAGTAATGCATGCTGGAGATATCTTTTCCACTGGGGGAGGAAGGCTTAAGTACACATACTCATCATAGTTTAACAGTCTTTATTCCAGACATGTTTTATGTATCTTCCCGTTGCATAGAATTCTTTCATTTTAATCACTGGCTACAATGCACGTGCAGTGCGAGTTATTTCAGATTATTAGTGAGTTCTGCAAACTCCCTCTTTTGTTTATTATCACAATGTTGGAATAACCAGGGTGCAATAGGTTACAGAAAACAGTAGCCAATGTAATAAAAACAGTTATCAAAGGACTTTCTGTCTGCCCTAATGGACTCTTTCCTGAAACAATAAATAAAAGCCTTTTTTGCTTTCATCAAGAACTGGGCACTAGACGTCTAGAGCTATGACTCATTCAGAGTGCATTCACTGAAGCAGTCCAGCTGTACTCTAAGCTTCCTACTGAATAGTTTTAACTGGAAACTGCAAGACATCACATCCATAAAACGTCATGCTATGAGAGTAAAGAGATTTACCAATGCAAGTCTTGATTTATGGCCTACTCTGGGATGCAGAGCAGTTGTATTCAAGAGAAAGTGGGACTGAACCATCAGTTGCAGTCAGTAATGAAATTACCTGGGAATAGCTGTTTGGTGGGAGCGCTGATCTGAGCTTGCTTCCCGACCCGGTAAGCCTCGTCCGGTTTGGAGCCTCTCCGAATCGGACAGAATCCTGGAGCTTTCTTGACTCCTTCAGGAGAGTTGTGGAAGTCTAAAACTTTGAGCACGTCCACTGGTTCAGCTGGGGAGTAAAAAAAGAGCTGAGAGTTACCCTCAGAGCTTTGACTGATGTTTAAAAGGAAACTAAAACATCAATGGCCAAATAAACTTAATGTGACTTAACGCAGTTTCTTAAACACATTTCAGACACGTTTTTGAAAGGAAGGTTTAACAAAATGGAGACTGTCATTTAAAATGTGTGTGTTTTTTAAATGACACTTTTGTTGCTGTTAAGTACAGCCCTCATTTGCACACATTAGGGACCTTCTAAATTCAACATTGATACACACACATCATTTTTTATGTCACTAGATGTTACACACATGATTAATACATTACGTGTACTGTATTAATGATGACTGACAGTTTTACCACAGCTACTTGCTGGTCCTTGGACGTCTGCTGTGACTGCCAATGAGGCAATTGTGGTTTTATGAGAAACCCGAACACCAGAATAGTAAAGATATGAAGAAGCATCAAGTAGGGAAAATGGAGCCCCCTGCTTCTTAGCCTATCCGCAAAGTTAAACAGTCCAGGAATAAAACCCTCTGTCTTTTTTCTCTGCCTATGGAAGCACAGCAGGGCCCAAACTTTATAGGCAGTTTGAGCCTGTTGAGCTTGCTAATGTGAGAGGAACTGTGCTTCATCATGGTGTTACTGCTTCAGTCAGGTCTTGCCTCTCTCACACAGAACTGCTGCTCACTTTCTTACACAGCCACATCTATTAACAATCTGACAATTCCCCAGATCTTTCTTAAGCATGAAATATATGTCTATCTTATCATTAGCTCAGTCACACATAGGATTAACAGTGTCAGTACTAGATGAACTAGATTTGTTGAATGCACAAATGTCACAGCGATGTGCTGCTTTTCTTGTGTTTGTAAAATCTACTTTTGATGAGAGAAAAGCTAAGCCATCGTTTTAGGGTGATGGATAGAGAGATACATTAAGCCAAAGAGATAAACATATTTTAATATTCAAAGCTAAAAATTAAAATGATGAATGATGAATTCCGAATCGGGTAGCATCAGGTTTTGTGAGACCTTGTTCCTTTTTCCTAACACTCACTGGGGAAAACCAAAGCTCACAAATGAGGTAACACAAAGTGTACACATGTGTCTGTTGGTGAGCCCACAGACAGGAAGTATCTCTTTCAAAGCCCAAAAGTCAATAAACCATGTATCCACAGTTGGCTGATGGTAAAAACGCATGTTTTTTTTTTCTTTGTAAATTACGTTTTTGTATGGGTTTCCTTGATAAAAAAAAAATCAATAGGGTTTTATTTTCTATCAGACTAGCATCACAAAAGACACCCCCCCCCCATTTTATCCCACTCATCTCTGACTCAAAGGACATCTGGGAAAGTACTTTGGAGGGATCATAATGAAGCCATTCTGAAATATCTAATAGATGAGGCTCATAGCACAGTACATAATAAAGCACAATAAAGCCAGCAAAACTCTCTTGGCTCTTTTGGCTCAAACTCTAGGCCACAATACAGCACATTACATGCAGGATTAAGAGCTTCTTTGTTCAAGAGTTTAGCTGGTCGGGGCAATCTTACAAGACACCTCAGAATCATACCATTACATCATCATTATCACCGTGTTGATTTAAAAAAAAAAAAAAAAAGTCAACCATTACATTCTGAAACCAGCTATTGTGCAAAAATGTTCAGAGTTCCTCAAAAAGATTGTAGAACCACTTAGAAAAATTATCATTTCGTTTCGCGAGACCATTTTAGCTATTCTTTCAGCCTGCACTCATAAACATTGTAAATTCCTTAAGATCTAAGATATATAATTATTTTAGAATTTGACCCAGTTTGGCCAGTGAGTGAATACTTCCCTCCCCTTAGCATATGGCAGATGTAGAGAGGAAGCATTGACCCAGCAGTTCCTGTTCCACTTAAGTGACCGGTTGGAGATCTGGGGCTGAGCACTGTTCTGCTGTGAGCATACTGGAAGCATTAAGTTCTTGGCAAGACACAGCACCCCCCCACCCCCCCACCCCCACCCCAAAAAAAGAGAAGAATAATGAATCCATCCTCACCAACAACTAACTTGAACTAGGATTCATGAAGTTTCAGCAAGGGCTGGCCAGACACATCTGACAAGTTGTGTCTCTCCAATTTACTTTATTTACAACATAAACATTAAATACAGTAACTGTTAACGGTAATCTTGATTAACTCATCTTCTCCAGACAAATGAAATCTTCTCATATCTCGGTTGGCTTGGGGGTATAACAATATTAAGTCTGTATTTTCAAACTTTGGCAGCGATTTGAGACGCTGTGAGAAGGTGAAATTAATTTTTCAGTTTGTAACAAACACATTGGACAGTAGATCGGCACTGATGATGAGGTGAGACATTAATTGTCTGATCTTCTTTCTGTTGAAACTGTTCCCACATAAACCAAAACTAGATGGCTCCACATACTGCAACCCTGCTGTCTGTCATACAATGAGAAGAACTTGACTTACAGACAGAAAAAAAACAGCTGTAACACTAAAACATAAAATCAAAGGTAACAGCCTGTAAATCCATTGTGAATTTTCTTCCAAAATCCTGTGCTACTGTGTTTTTTTGTTTTGTTTCTTCTTTTTTTTTACCCTACACCCTGAACTAAAGATCTCTTTGTATGCTTCAAAATGCCTCTCAGCGTTACTGCATACCTAAAGGCCTCATATATTCCAGATGTTGAGAACTGGCTGGGCCAGGATAAGACCCCCTTCCTACAGAAGCTCTTAAAAAACTACAACATCCCAAATCCATTAAAACCACCGAAATGAGCATGCACCACACTTAAAGGGCTGCCATGTTGAAAAGATGCTGCTCTGGATTGTCACACAAGGTGCCTAGCCCTTTTGAACACATTTGCTTCTCCGCAGGAGAGGAGAGAATAGCATCTCCCATACAGCGTCTCCATTACAGGACAGACACAGTTAATCAAAAGGCAGTGCTCTAACTTTTCTTAAGAGTAAGAAAGAATTCCCAGAGATTGTATTTACCTGTTGGAGTAGAGAAACTGTAATAACAAATCTAACAGTCCATAAAATAATCAATATCTACCTCTTGCTGCGTACTCTGGGAATTTGATCTAGAGCCTGTCATGTTAACATGCTGACAGAAGATCCTTAAGGAGAAACACAGCTGTGGAGCTCATGCCAACACAAATGTTCAGCCAAAGGTATTAGAACACACTCCAAGAACACAACAGTAATACAAAACAGCTAGAAAAAAAAGACCACATACAAGACAGTGTGATAGTCACAGTTGTTGTATTGTAAAGCAATCAGCCACTTATCTAACTGTTCCTTCTACGCTCATGGCTGTCTGATACATCAACATCATTCCTAAGCAGTTCGTATATATTTTTGAAGGGAAAAATCCCATAAACCTCTCGAACCACTTTGTGTCATTATAAGTACCCCCAGTAGCATTGGTGGGTTGGCTGAAATGCAGACAGCACCAGTTACAAGGGGAAGTAGCTTCTCAGAAGTTGATGACACTTGGCAAATTTGTTTAAAAGAGGAATCTTATGTTAGCTTCCTCAGATCTAAGATTGATCAAACAAAGAGATGCTGTAAATGTTGAATAACATGGCATCTACCACCCTTCCTTACCAAGTTTGGCCCTTGAGAGAATAATTACCAAGGCCTCAGTCACATATTCAAATATTCACACAACCATTTCCTTAAGGCAAACCTGGTAAGTCTCTCTGATATGTTTAAGAACAGTCCCTCCCTCTGCTCTTTATTGTCAGAGTCTCTCACAAGTGGCAATCACAGAGCAGTGAAAAACTGAAAAGCCTTCAAATGTAGCAGCTGATGCCAGTATCAAGCAAAATGAAAAGGAGGCCCATGTGCTTTGTCATTGCCAAGATGCTTTTCAGGTAGTTAGCACACACACACACACACACACACACACACACACACACACCCCACAGACACAGACACACACACACACGCACGCATGCACACGCACACGCACACGCACACGCACACGCACACGCACACTCACGCACACACACAAACACACCATATTTCATAAAATTCTGTGATTTTTTGCAAAGGCTGTGGGGCAAAATACAAGGTTACAAAAGGTTGGGATCAAAAGGGCATGTGGCTACAAAGTATAGCAAAATGAGGGGATGAAGTAAGCCCACTGACGGCTTGGAGTTATATCATCTACGTGTATATTGCTAAACCAATATATTTGTAATGGGATTAATATGTTTATGTCAATAATTGTTATCTTCAGATGAATAACTACAGAAGTAACTGATTAAAACATAATCTCTGTAGGTTTCTCTGTAATTTCAGTTAGTCCAAAGACCAGATGATTCCCAGAGTGTTTAGTCTGAGGAATGAACATTTTGTAAATTATCTATGCTATGACTCTTTGATTACATGCTTAACAGTGACTCTATAAATTAAACCGCATAGGCTGATGTAAACAAAGAAAATATCGGGAGTGAGTCAATATTGTAGGCTTACGTATATGAATCTAACATAAAAAAAGAGATCTATTTGAGACGCAAAATCCATCAAGATTTCAAGTCTTGGTGATCTCTTATTGTTGTAGTTAATTCCTCGAGTTGGCGTCTTAGACACTGTCTCATGCCAGATACTCATACTCACGACGACTTTCGGTCTCAGTAACGCGGTTACCATCCATTTGTAACTGATTTAATAGGAGCGCACAACTGCAGTGGTATAAATAGAGAGATAAAGACTATTCACAGCCCACCTAGACCACTCGTTCATTATTATGCTAGACACCCGTGGTTTTTACAACCTGACACCAGGCTATGTTTCTGCTACCTGAAACCGCGATTACTGCGTCCACACACCTCACCGACCACTTGAGCAAACAAAGACTATCTGTCCAGGGAAACCCCATAAAGCTATCAATGAGAAGGTGCTGCGCGCATTTTTTTCAGTCACATATTAGTGCAGTGCAATCTTCTCTTGAGCATCACACAGAGTGCCTCTCTCTACCCCCTATTAACTCTCCGAAAAGTTACCCATGAAGACATATTTTATACAAGATTCATACAGAGTTTGTGCATCCTGACACCTATGCAAAGGTTTAATGTTCACGGTCAGTGACAAAGCTTCCAAGAGCACCGCGCGGGTAACTCTCATCCCTGAGAAGGATACCAGGATGCCCTGACACGCGCTCTGTGAGTAGCGCGGAAAAGTATCTCTGATACCTCTTTCTTACCTGCTCTGACTTGCGAAGCCTGTAGAACAAAAGTGAGAGTGATGATTGTTGTTATAGTGCTATCCCAAAGCCATCTTTTCGTTTTCCACCTTGGGGACCACCTTTGAGTATCCATGACTGGCGCCCACAAATGAGTAGAAAAAGGGCGACTCTACTGAAAATTCGTTCCTTTCCACAATCCAAAATACGTGATTTATTTTTGCTGCGTTGCCATTAGTGAAAAACTGAACAAATTCGGGCCCCTGTGCTCTTCACTCCCTTTGCCCAGCCCTCAGACTGAGGTGTAAGGGCTTTCTTGAAAAAAGAACGTCTGCTCCCCCAAGAGCCTAACTGTCAGGAGGGCTGGACAAACGGTGCGAACCTGGCCGGGCGAGCAAAGGAACTTGACACAGGAAAATCTCCCGTTTAGCAAATCACCAGTCTTGAAATTCCATTAAGAACCGCCCATTATTCAGAAGAGAGCTTCAAAAGTTGAAATAGTTTGACTCTGCAGCCAATGTATCGGATGAACAATAACCAACCACGGTATCGCAATAGGCACTAACGTGTCGAATAAAAATTACGCAGAACAGAGAAGGACATCGTATGGATGAGAACCTTACCTGTGCTTCATTCACCTGTCGTTTAGATCCACTCGAACGGATATTGCTAACTCTTTGGAAACTACTTGTAGCTTTGATCATTTATACTGCTAAAACATATGTTTATGGTGCACCGGGAGACAATAACTGTGATTATTTTTCCAGGTTTTCTAAGGTGAATGTCTCTGACAACGCCAGGGGTTATTGTGGGTGTAATCTGCTCTTTGTTTTTTTCCACAAGTGAGCTGTGTTAGGCAGCAAGAACACAAATGAAAACAGGCAGAGGAAAAAACATTTTGCAGTGACTGGTAAACAGTCAAAACTTCATTAAAATTCCATTAAAAGTTTTCAATGAGTGCCTTAAAAGATGTCTGCATCTTTGGATAGCTTGGATGTGGTGGATTGTGAATGATTAATATGAAAAAGACCTTTTGAAGCCACTACTGAACGACAGGTGGGTAGTATACAATCCCCTGAAACTTTTTTTTCCCATCAGAGGACATACCTGATAGTGTAATACCTTTGTGTCACACAAATCATGGCATGACAGCATGAACACATTTACATGTGAATACATAAATAATCATACAACATCATTTAAATCTATGTGTGCTCTTAGCATGAACATCACAGCAAATCTGATATATTTCACGTAAATGAACCGCTCAGGTTAATTTTCAGAATTTTCCAGGTCGTGTGTTTCACTTCATTACACCTTTCCCACTGTCTCAATAACGATCATGCTGTCTCGTGCTCTAGACATGGCATGGGTTTGAGATCTAGCTCCATATTTAGGAGAACCTATTGTTGAGCTAAGCCGTCCAACCTTCCATATACTACATGGTGTTACACCAGTGTATCAGGTGACTGATGCACCAATGGGTTGAACAAAAAATCTAATTGTCTTACCAGTGTGTTGACAATAAAATGGAGATGATATGATGGTGACTGAGTGGACTGTTGTCTAGCCCTTCACTCAGTCACTGCCTCATTGTCTCCATTGCAGGGATATACCCAAAATTTCAAGAGCAGATTTGAGAGAGTTTGGAATCTTTCGCAAAGTTTTCACGCTCACTCACAAAGCCCCACCGCCTTACTCTGGAGAGACTGGAGTCGGAGAGACTTTAAGCTCTCACCATTTACACAGTGATACTGTACCCTCTCACCAGGGTTCCAGCAACCCACCACCCTGATAGCTGTATCCTTTCCTCTTTTCTGCCTGCGAAAAATGTCAGAATTTGAGCTCATGCTGTTTGCTGGGACTGAAGCCCAAAATAATTCGTTTAATTTAACGTCCCCTCCTGTGTTGGCACACAAATGAAAAATGGCACGAAACCTCAAAAGAATGTCTTTGTTTTGATTGGATCGGCAGAGGCTCTCTTGCTCAAAGACATAATGTACAGACATTCAGATCGGAGTCATTCTACTGCAGTCTATTTTTTCTCTTTTGCGTTGTGTACAATTTTCTGGCTGGATCTACATTTGTCGATTCTGTCTTTGTAGTATAAACCACATGATTAAACAGGCAAAGCACCCTCTGTTATCTTGGACCATGAAAGCGTTGTGTAATTTTTTTTGCTGTAAGTATTTGAACAGAGGAAGATCAAACCAGATTCTTAACTGAAAATTGCTTGTCCAAAGTCATGTTCTATTTTAAAATACGGAGGCTTTTAATCAGTTTGTCTCCATTCATCTACGGCTCCATTGCCACGAATAGCAACAGAAATCAATCAAAAAGTCAAAAATCGAACTTTTTATATTGTAGACACCATCATGAATATCAAGTCTTTGTTCAGGTCTTTACCTATTCCATACCACAGCAGGTTTTTCTTTTCTTTTTTTTTCAAATGGATACTAGTCCCATCATTTTCTTCAACAAGTTTCATCACGTACTTAAAGCACCCCTCTGATTTTTGCTTGTTTGTCAGAGCATATTCCCAGTGTGACTACACGTCTAGTTTAAGAGGATGAGTTTTTTGGTAATAGTTAAAGCAACGCTGTGTATTTATTTGGTTTTGGGTTGGCGGTCTGATGGCTGGGAAGACTCCAAGTAAACAGAAAGATAAAGAAAAAAGAATCCTGCAGCTCATGAGGAGGGACGTTCTGTTGGTCCTGCTTGCCAAAAACACTGAGTGGACAGCCAAAGCCACATGGCATGGAAGTAATTATCCGGGGTGTCCAGCAAGCACTGTGAGCATGTATCAGAGTCTGTTGAATCCATCTTACATATTTTATGCTGAATGTGAATGTCTTCTGTAATTATTAGTCACTGAGAAGGTGTTTCTGCAGATCTGTGTCATGGAGTCAGTGCTAGGGCTGATAAACCATTTCTCCCCCTTTCTGTAAATCAGAGGAATGTTGTTATTATAATGAATTGGTAGAGCTATAGATATTGGCTTATCATCACTGGCGTAATTTCATTGATTTGCAATTAATTGGTCTTTGATAATTATTCATATTACTGTTCATAATTCAGGGCACCAATCCTCTTAAATCAAGAAATTATATCAATAGTCAATCTGGTTAAACCATGTAGTAATTCATGTCTGAATGAAAATGATCTTGCATGGTATCTCGAGGCACAAGCTGATACATAAATAATAGAATGGGTGTAATAACGATGATCAAAGAAGGAAAATATTGCTGTGAATATACAAATAAGTATGTTATAATAGTAAATACAAAAAACAAACGTAAATACAGACATGTATGAACTGTTTTCATTCTAGCAAACTACTTCAACCAGCAACAAGGCACAATAGAAATGATGAGAGTATGAAAAAAAGAGGAAATCTGTTGTGATACGAGCCTCCTAGTTGCAACTGATAAATGGATTTATTCTAACTGAAGTTATAAACTGGTTACTGGGAGATCTAGCTTATTTACCATGCCAATGTCATGGAGAAAAGCTGTTTACCTATAGTAACGCCCTGGTTGGATGATGGCTGATGATGGATGGAACTGATTCTTCTCTGGCCAGAAGATATCTTGAACTTATCTGACATCGCAGACCTGAGTGGCTCTGTGGTCACAGTGACAGGGACAGTGAGGAACCAGACAGTATCATCGAGATTCACTCAGGTTAATGTTATCAGAGATCAGTACAGGATCTGACACAAATGGAGTTGGAGAGAACCCTTAGATTCATTACCGAGATATTTTTTTTTCCGGTACGTGGTAAGAGTCTTATTAAAGGCCTGAAAAACTGTTTTGCTGCTATTTATTTGTTTATTAATGTTGGAGTGGCATGAAGGTTCAGCACCCTTTCTCAGTGTCATCATATTTAATTTGTATCCATATGAATGTTCTTTAATATGTTCATAGCTCAAAAATGAACCGCTATAGATTTACAATGTGAGTACAATGTACAATGTATTACTACTTGCTCACAAACTCTGATATTCTAGCATTATTCTCTGCTCCTTCGTCTGAACTCACGGTGACTCTTGTGTTTACATAGTAGGTGAATAAAATTTCAGAATGACGCTACATCCAACAAAACATCCAGATACATCAATATCAACAGTCTTTTTTGGCAGTATTCCCTGGATGTAGCAAGACTGGAGTGACACAAAAAGGTAACCTTTTTTGTCTGCTCACGCTTCCATTGCCTTTGATGTCACTGTCTTCACCATCACCCTGTAGGTGCCTAAACAGCAGCTCCATTCCTTTGTTAGGATGAGCGTCAAATTTGGCAACGTCGTACAGAGAGGGGTTGTCACAAGGTTTGTGAGGCTTGTCTTGGCAAATGGCATTTATGGCATTATCAGATGTAGAGTTGGGGGCAATTTTGGTGTTTATGTCTGGACACTACACAATGCTCTTGAAATAGGTATGGTGTTTTATGACAGTACTGAGCAAACGTGTGCTGCGGAGTGAAATCTATGTGCGCTCTGACTGTCTGGTAGTGGTTGAAAGGGTTGAGTGCATTTTAAACTTTGTCTACTTCTTCTCAATTAGTTCTTAAAGAATCAAGTTAGCAAAAAGAGGTTGTGGTGACTTGGCAACATTGTGAAATGTCATTGACTGTGGGTAGACCTGTCATTTAAACCATAACTGTTCCACTAATCATAGAAAAATGTAAGTTCATGCAAAAGAGTAGGTAAGTAGGTAAAAGTAGGTATTATTTTAAGAAAATAATAAGAGTTGGGGAGTTAAACCATAACATTCAAAACCATAACATTCTCGGCATATAGAGCATAGGGTAGTTCAATCAGAGAATGCATTTATTGAACAGTTGCCAGAAACTGAATACATGCATATTTTTGACAGAATGTCCTACATTGATGAATTGGACTGGGTTATGTATGGGGAGATACTTTCAATTCAGATGCTTATAATACCAGCAAATTTGACATCTTTGTTGTCAGAGGTCTGTGCTGATGTCAGAGATGTGGGATGGTACCTGAATTAGTCTGGGAATACTTACATGGTAGCTGTATTAATTAATGTATGAAAGAATGTTAGAGCTGTGTTTTATTTTAGAATGTTTATTTTATTCATGCCTTATTCTCTTGAATCACAAGCTCATCCTAACTTTTAATGGCCTGTTAAAGTCTTTTGTCAGCACACTTTAAATTTCATCTGACCACAGATATTGTGTGTGTGTGTGTGTGTGTGTGTGTGTGTGTGTGTGTGTGTGTGTGTGTGTGTGTGTGTGTGTGTGTGTGTGTGCGGGTGGGCGTGTGGGTGGGTGTGGGTGAGAGAGATGGGAGTGACTGACTGTTGGGGGACTGCTTTAGCCACAGTGTTCTAGACTGGAATGTGTATTTGTCTGAGCATGAATTTTATAGTTTCAGGGCAACAGATAACCTAATAAGACCCAAATTTATTTTAATGATGACATTTTACGTGGTTATTACACAGTTAACTTCACTCTCCTCTGTATTAGTCTGTGCTAGTAAAAGATAAGTGCGTTTTAAACACAGCAGAGTAAAATGGTCTCTGAGGTAAATCTATGGTACTCTCTTTAAAATGGCCTTGAGAGTTTGATACTCTATCACATACTTAAATACACACACACACACACACACACACACAGAAAAAAAACGTGATACATGATTTATTTACATACCCTTAGGACAGGTAAAACTGAACAATTTCCGTTTTTATATACACCCGGCACTTTGCTTTGAGTTGTAAGCAATAATTTTTATGCTGGTAAAGTATCAGAAACCAAAACAGAGTGGAGTGTAACACAGTCTGTCTCAGAGAATGTGCTGTAATATTGAGTGCTGGGCTTTGTGTGTGTGTTACTGTGGTTTTAGCATATCTGCGCGTTCTGTATTAGGATAGTTGTGCTAAGACCTTGATTGCCTGTTGTCATCTTTTATGTGCTCCATAAGCGTTTTGTTTGTGGATAATCTTGACTTTGAAACATAGAATAACACTTTTGTCTTTTATGATTTATATTTCTCAGAATGAGTTCGATACAATATAAATCTTACTAAAATGACTTTTTATCCATGGGAGAGAAACAGAAAACCTTTAGAGCCATTCATTACCAAAACCTCTGATGATAAATCAGACTCAACTATATAATGGCCTCCAGATTGCCAGCATGTGTATATAAAACAGGGATTTGTATTAATGTCAGCGTAGCACATATCCAAAACCACCTAATTATAAACAATAGCAAATGCAAACAGGCTCTGACTTTTACCACCGCTGGTTTCAACATTTCACCAACTTCACTTCTAGTCAGAAAGCCCATCATATCTGTTCTCGTAAGAGAAGACATCCCGTGGAGTCCAGCCTAGGAATTTTGACTCAGCAGGACAAAAAAGGCACACAAATAGCTCTTTGCATATTTTTACAATTGCAGACATATTTTAACTATGCTCACAACTGTTGCTCATTTTCAGTGCTATTAACTGGGACAAAATGGAGGAACAAAATATTTTCATTACAAACAATTGACCAACTTCTCCATTTTTCTTAGCAAACAGAAGCACTGCCAATTTTATTTTAAAACAGTAACTAATCTATCAATCTGCAATAAATGCATGCTCTTCACCCAAGCGAAAAAGGCAGTTTACAGTAACTCAAAGGCTCTGATGGAAGAAGTGACTTCTGACAGGTTCCCGAGTCATAGGTAGCCTGGAAAGCACATTAGCCTGACACTACATCCACCCTTAGCTGCAACCCCAGGGACGTCAGTAGACTAAACAGGAAATCCAAGAAATTCTGTGACTCAAACTAACTTCTTCCTCCATTCCTAGTGATCAGGAGTTTTCTGCTTATAGACTAGGTTTCTGTCTGAAATTTAGTACAAAGGATCAGATTGTGAGAACTCATTTTATCATACATTCATGTGTGTGTGTCTCTGTGTGTGTGTGTGTGTGTGTGTGTGTGTGCGCGTGCGTGTGTACTTTGTCATGCCCATTCAGACTTTCAGTGTGGAATGTCTTTAATAATGAACAGAACTGAGAAATACAGTACTTAAATAAAAGTATAAACATTTTCTTTGGTGTAGGTCTCTCTTTAAAAAAAGGGCCAAAAATATATATTTTATTGTTCCATCTGATATTCTGTCACTGAAAAACACCGGTGAACTGTGAACTACCAACTGCTTAAAGAAGTACCATATGGAATTTTGCTGTCAACACATGGTTTTGGCCATCTGTTGTAAATTTCAAAAAGAAAGAACTGGAGAAAGTTGCAACTGAAAGCCGTGGGTGCTAAGTTGTCAAGCCCTCTTACAAAGACTAAGTGAGAGGCACTGCGAGATGTCACTTCACCTCTGAATAGACAGTTCAAAATGAATCCCATATTGACTTGATTCTCTAATTATTCCTGTAGACTGGAACTGAAGAATGAAGAGACAGGTCTGGCTGCTGGTTTGGGAAAACACATGAAATATATTAAGAGCACGGTAATCATATCAGTCCTTGTGGGTGGAAAATGAAAGGACTCTCTTGTTTCTATATTTATTTGAAAAAATTATTTAAACACATACACGGCAATATGAAATTAACTGAAGTAATCAGTAAAGTCCTGGACCTAATGTTACAAAAAAAGATTGATCAGATAAAAGACACAACACTGTCAGATATTTGGCACATCAAATAGCCAAACTGAACATCGAAACAAAAACAAAATCCTTGACAATGGACTGCCTCAGCACAGGGGGAGACAGAGGGTGATGCTCACTTGGTCACTGTTAGAAGGGAAACTGACATCACAGAATACGTATGATTTAGAGGATGTCCCACAGCTGAAAGAGCATTGGTGATTGGTCCATCACCTGCACTTTGGCTGCCAACTAACTAAGAATGGGGATGCCTGTGGCCATGGTGGCAATGTGGCCAGACATGGTAAGTTCCCAGCAATGTGATGCTGAGCAGGCTGACTGTAAGCATACCATGTGGGTTTTCCATTGGTGTGGTCTGGACAGTTTTTCCATTTTACATTTTCTATAATCCCCAGAACCCCTGGTCTGTTCACAGCCCCATAGTTCCTTCCAATACACATCCAGCAACTTGAGTAGTACACTGGATAGTATCCAATGCCACAGCCCACATGGAGGTAGGGAGAGAGAGAGAGAGAGAGAGAGAGAGAGCACCAGGAACACAGACAAAAATCATTAATAAGCATGTCTTATGCCTGAAATATGTAATTCAAGTAAAAAGGGGAGGAAAACGGTGAGTAAGTTAATGTGCGTTCTGTTAAATATCTTTTTTGTGTTTGTTCAGTGGGCAAGTTGTCATGCTGACAAGTTCCTGATAAGTGCCAGATAGGATGTAGCTCTGATACTACAAATGTAGCATGGGTGTTAAAGATTAGAAAGTGTGTGACTGACTGGGTGAAGAAACCTGTATAGCAGGTCTGGAAACATTTAACAGGAGAACACATTCCCTCATGTGGAATCATTTTTCCCAAAAGGACTGTCATTCTTTCCTAAGACAGCATTCCCTTTTACTGTGCGTCAGGAAGAACTATTAAATATTCCTCTTTATAATTCTATACCATACTTGATGTATGATTTCCTTTGTTGTGTTTCTAAAGAATGAAAAAGGAGTTAAGATTTTGCTCCTTTAGGTTATAAGTAGGTTATATACAATACTTATAACTTCAGATTTTATTTGCCAGCATGGTGCTCTGATGTACAAAATAGAATTCTAAAGTGCAACAACATTCCTAATTAGATACTGGAAATTGTTTCTTAAAATAGATTCAGTTGCACGTAAGGCATACAATTCTATTTTTCAGGAAGAAAAATTCTTTTTCTCTCATATGTTTGATGTTTTTGCTGTATATGTATAAGTTTGCTGTAACTGGTGGCATGATGTCACAGGCAGCCATAAAGCCTCAGTTAGCGCTACCGCAGTGCAGTATTCCAGTCCTCTGCGGTTTTGTAGGACTAGCTTAAAATATGTGTAACACAGACATAATAATGGCTTGGGCTTTGGTAGCCTTTTGTATAGATTCAAAATCACCAGGAACTTCTAAAACTTCTAAAACTTTTTTGTTCAAAAAAAAAAAAATGCTTCGTAAAAACCCGATAAAAGTCGAGACTAATGACATTGCTCTTGCAACCTGACTGAAAGTGGAGTATGTCGCACAGCAGAAGAAATCCTCTTTAATCAGGCCAAGCTGAGGACTGAAGAGAGCCCTGAGTTCACGTGCCAAGCAAAAGATTGCCTGGCACACACTCGGAAAAGCCTTCCAAAAAAACTACCCAACCTTGAGATTGTAAAGTCAACAAACTCACTGACCACTTCCAGATGATTCAGTGGGAAAGAACGTCACACAGAGTACTAGTTGAATTTAAGTGAAGTTTTTTCCCAATGATAATGACAACTGATTTATATGGTGAAAATCACTGTGATTCTGGGTCTGAAGTGTTGGTATTGTAAATTGTGATTGTATAATGTGCTTTCCAGTGGACAGATCTAGACTAGAGATGATTTTGGTTAGATTGTGAAATTCTGCCTGGGATATTATGAGACAGCAAAACAGTGTCACTACCATGAGAATTCTTCAGATATGAAACAAACTCCTCAAATCTCAAAGCTGAGTCTGTTCAAGTCACTGCATTGTTTTCCAGGTTATTATTTTTCATCAAAAACAGCAGTAAAATGCTGGACTCCTCCAGTAGTGGCTTGGAGCTCTTATCTGAAGAACTGTGATGAACCTCACATCCAAGTCTATGCTCTCACATCTCAGCGGTTTTTAATTCAATTTGGCAAGAATCTCTCCAAAACTGCCTTGTGGAAATTTGCCAAAGTTAACTTCCTGGACTTTCATGAGACTCTCTCTCTCTCTCTCTCTCTCTCTCTCTCTCTCTCTCTCTCTCTCTCGTATTTATCCAGTAATGGCCAGTACTAAATGGCTTTTACATCTTTTATAAACTAGATTGTTGAACAATATTAAGGGGCATCTGATATTCCTAGCTAAGTGAATCACTCCTCCATCAGAATTCAACCAAAGTCTTAATATAGTGTGTGCTTTAAAAAAAAGTACACCCCCTCCTCAAAAAACAAACAAGCAAAACAGAATTCAATAGCACCTTGTCATAATTTTACATTCCTATCCCTCTTTTGACCCCGATCGAATATAGAGTGACAGTCAGTGGAGCAGATAGTGATTCCATATAAACTCGCAGACAGAGGAATAAGCTCTGATTTCATACAGCATGACAGGCAGTGAAGAAGATTCTAATCTCTTATAGACGTGACACTCAGTGGCAGGGAAAAATCCAGAGTTTACTATTCAAGTGATTCAGACAATTGTGTTTCAAAAAATATCCAATGTAAAGTTTTTAATATTGAAATAAGGTGAAGGAGAGAAAATGAGAGGCAAGATGTATAAAACTGTTCACATGACTGGAAGATACAAATGAGAACAAGTTGAGTCTAATCTGTCTCCTTCTTTCTTTCTCTCTGTCTCTGCCACTCTTCGGGTAAAAGAAGAATACTCTCTCTGTTCCTTGATTAATATTCCATATGTGTAGGTCTGACGTTGCCGTGCATAGCACGCCAACAAGTGCAAAAGGATTTATAGATTTTCCTCCCAATCCAGGACATATATTGTTTTTAAGCTCAGAAGTTTTTGCTGTTCCATGTGTATTTAACGGTGTATAACCTTATGTTTCTTGGAGTATTGAGAAGAGCAATAATTTTTTGAAACCTCTTCGAAATAGAACAAATTCTTGAGAAAAGAAAGAAAATTCTGAAAGATGGAACATGAAGGGTAGCAGTACAAAGGGATGTAAAGAAATGGCTGAAAGGAGTATTAGTCTAAGTAGCCTATATCTTACAGCAAGTCTCCACTTTGTCTAAGAATGGAGCAGACTATAAATCCACTGCCAAAAATTCCAAATGATGCAGTCTTACTTGGCCACCGTTATGGCAGGGAATTCAGAAGGACCAAAGCCAACTGCAGACAGAAACTTGGAGAACAGTAGAAAAGCTATGAACATTCAATACACAATTAAAAACACTTCAAATCTGCACAAACTAAATGATATGCTCAAGCAGTGTTTACATAATCCTTTTACAAAGTGAGATTGATAAAAACAAAATACACAGGGCTTGTGCGCTTGACAAAAATCATAACAGTGATTCACAATACTGTGGATTTCATATTGTTTTTTTTTTTTTTATGTGTGTCTGTCTAATAGAGACAGAGGATGAATGCCATGATGAGGAGATGCAGTAAGAAGGTGGCAAAACATTGCTTGCCAAAGACATCTGTCTTGCACATTTGATACAGCACACCATAGACATTCATTCCTTACGTCTGGACAGTGTTTGGAGGCTCAGTTTGGAAGCCAATTAAAGTCTTGCTATTTCCCAACGACTCAGCGTCTAGTGAACCAGACTTAGGAGCAGTCACATTGTAACTACCAACACATATCTCAATAACTCATTAACAGGTTCAGAACAGATAAGAACCTAGAAAAAAAGTGTGTTTAATATTCAGATTTAAAATAAACAATAAAAAAAGTCTTATGACATAGTGAACGAGCATGGGGCCATTTTCATTCCTCAAACTAATCAAGATCTTAATTCAGTGCAAGCCCATTTATATATCAGATATTTTCTTTTTCCAGCAAAGGCAACTTCGCGTTCAAGCCAGTTAATTACAAATACAAGACTGTGGAAAATAATCAGTAAATAATCTGTGGGATTGCTGGTGATTTCTTTGTTTGAATCCAAGTCTAGGTTGGCTAAGCCACTCTGAAACACCTGCACACGAGAAATAAATCTGTGGAAGCCAAAGAAAGCTCCATGGCCAAAGTGTGACACAGTGGAAAAGATGAGCTGCTCTTAAGACAGATCACTCAATAACAGGTGTGTCAACAAGAGACGAAAGTGTCAGGTAAGCTAAAAGATTTCCTCCTTCAGAAGTACAATGAAGAAACACTGAGTGAAAAGAGAAAGAGCAAAAACAACAGGGTAAAATCATTTTATAAAACCAAGATTAAAATGAATTTTACAATATTTCTGTCTTGTTTAAAATTGATGGAAGCTTCTCCTTTCTTTTCTTTGACTTTAAACTTCTTTTTTAAACTCTGACCTTTATTATATAATAAAGAATTGGCACCTCCTCTCAAAACAGTGATGAGACAAGTATGAACAAAATTTTGTGTCCTTGTCTCCATGTGTGTGAGGGAGGGGTAGAGGATGGGGGAGGCAGAGAGACAGAGAGAGAGAGAGACAGAGAGAGAGCGAAGGAGGGAGAGAGAGAGAAGGAGAGGGAGGGGGGGAGAGAGAGGGGGGAGGGGAGAGAGAGAGAGAGAGAGAGAGGGAGGGGAGAGAGAGAGAGAGAAAGAGAGAGAGAGAGAGAGGGAGAGAGAGAGAGAGAGAGAGAGAGAGAGAGAGAGAGAGAGAGAGAGAGAGCTGCTGGAGCACAGGAATGTTCCTCTTGGTTAAATGTCTCTCTGCTTGTGACCATGAAAGCAAAGCCTCTATTTCCCGCTGACTACTGTGAAAGAGGATCATAAAATTGATTCCATCTGTATTTTTATGGATAACTTTCCATTCAACTGGGCCATTTTAGTCTTCTCTCAATATTTTTCCCTCATTTACACAATGCAAAGCATTTACTATGACTTGTGCAAAATCTACTTGCATAACAAATATTCATCCATATATACTGATTTTTAAGAGTTTTGAATTTCTATTTCTGTTTTTCATTTGAATCCTTCCGCTGTCAATTGCATTGTCTCAATTTTTGATTTGCTTTCTTCAAATAATTTTGCTTTTAATCAGTATTTTTATGTGATAGCCTTTTGTGACACATTCTTTACCAAACTGTCTAATTCTGTCTGTACAGCATCCATAGGTCGAAGAGGATCTGTCTAAATGTTTGCACAATGTGTGCGTGTGCCTGCTCTGGAGAGTGTTTCAGAGAGATATGTAAGTCTGTGTGTCTCTATTTCTCTGTGCACTTAAGGTATTCCACTTGTGTGTGTGTGTGTGTGTGCGTGCGTGCGTGCGTGTGTGTGTGTGTGTGTGTGTGTGTGTGTGTGTGTGTGTGTGTGTGTCTGTGTGTGTGCGCGTGTGCGCGCATGTGTGTGTATGTCTATGGTCTGAAAGCATGGACAGCTCCCTGAAGACTCCCTCTGGGGGCTGTTTTTCTTTGCAGTCCAGTGGAAAGCCTCTCCCAACATCTGTAGAACATATCTGTTAGGCAAAGTGTAGATTCCATGCAGGAAATTTCCCATTTCAGCCAAAATGCTCATTTTGTTCTGTGTGCTTTTCTTAGCACATTTTTCTCTTTGTAATTTTTGGAGAAAAAAAATATAGTTAATGCTAAAGCTATTTTCAGTTATTAGGCAGATGTGTTTGATGACTCGACAAACCTTTTGGCCATTTTTGTAAAGGTGCAGTGCAATGGGACTTTTACATCTTTATTTTTTGTTGTAGAATGAGAGATTGTTCGGCACTGTTTCACTGAAATATGACAGTTTGCTTGCATTTTTTTTTAACAATATTAAAATGTTGGCCACTGTAGCCTATCTCTGCTGGGCTTTGTTCATTATGAAGTTTGTGTTATGCTGAGTGTAGGATGACTATTACGTCTTTCAGCCTGCAGTGGCAGAGGCAAGCTATGAGAAAAGAGTCTCTCTCTCTCTCTCTCTCTCTCTCTCTCTCTCTCTCTCTCCCTCTCTCTCTCTCTCTGCCCTCTCTTACAGACACACACTAACACACACACACGCACGCACGCACACACGCACGCACACACACACACACACACACACACACACACACACAAAGGCACATACAATACATGGCCAGAGGTATCCAATAACCATATTTCTTCCTTCACCTGTGGTCCCAAGCTAGGCTGTGAAAGAAAGCATTGTGTCTTTCCAGTAGTTCTTCAGAAGAACATTTCATGCTTTATGAATATAGAATATAGAGAAGCTTGGAGCTCTTCTTGAGTACAATCACAAATGTGAGAGAACCTTCAATCCAGGAAAGGAATGCTTCAGGAAAAAAAAGAAAAGAAAAAGACTGAAGTGAAAATAACTCATCTTGAACATCTTCCATCTGATGCCCCATTCAGGAGCATTGTCTCAAATACAAAGCCTGAAACCAGAAAATATCCATAAATATACGAATTAGTTACTCATGTCACTGTATTATATTAAAAAGACCAGAATGAAGCCCAGCATGATGGCATAACTGTCTCGTTATTCCCATCTTATAAAAGGGATAATCCTAATAAAATTCCTGATGAACCAGCAATTATACACTGAACTGTCCAAAGCACACATCTGAGCAAGTTTTGTGGTTTGTCTTGTTGCTAACACTGACCTCTATTGGTAAGTGGGGTTTCTTAAAAAGTCTTTATTTTCCAGTGATGCACAACCATGGCTACTATGCAGTATTTTCTGTTGGCTCATGATGGTGATATTGCACTGCTGAAAGCTAGCCTCATGCATGGCTCATTGGTCATTCTTCATAGTGCTATACTCTCACTGTAAATGCATTGGATTCCTTTTGAAGCCAATTTCAAGCTTCATCAAAGAGATCTGCAAGGCTGCGGAATTCAGTTTTTTAAATACAGTAACTGTGGTCATGTAGTGATACAGTAATCAGCCAGAATGAAGTGGCCATCAGCCGAAAAGAGCCATAGCTATACATAAACTAATTATCATTTGGAGAGGTTATGGGAGATGCTAATGAAGCATTAAGTAACATTGATGGAAAATGTTTTATTATACTCAATGTATACCAAATTATTTTGCAATTCCTTAACTACTGAAAGGAAATAGAACGTGAATATTTACTTACTCTGTGGTTTGGAAAATCTGGAAACTTAAAATGCACCATCTTAGTAAAAGTAGTTTTTCACCTTTTTTTTGTGTCAATTTTTTTAAAAAGTTGTATGAATAAAAATCACCAAGACAATAATACAGTCAATAATTCTATTTATTGTGAGTTATAAGTATAGTTATGTACTTTTTACAGCTTAGAGTCAGCATGAATAGCAATAAATGGATCCTCATCCCTGTTGCTGATTCTGAAGTGTGCACGTCCATCACCCCCAACATGGACCTGTTTCCCAGTGCACCTGCCTCCGTCCTTTTGCCCAGAGATGACATCACAATAGGTACCTCCAGGCATGCCTGTGCTCAGGGTCACATCCAAATCCCTAAAGGGTTCAAAAAAGGGTTTGTTTTGAAATGAAAATTCTTTCAAAACTATTTCCCCTATCATTACAATGACATTTTACATGCGATATCTATTTATGTGCTCAACCTTAAAGAACTGACAGTTTCTGCATAAATGTTTTATTCTACACATGGGTTGATAGATTCATCTTCATTACCAGTCATCGTTGTTGATGACAATGAAACCACGGTTGCCACGGCCAAAGGCAATCTGGTTACTCCTGTTGTCCCACCAATTAGAGAATGGCTGCCCATTGACCACATTTCTGAAGATCACCATGTTTCTGTACAGACAAGGTGGAATGAAGAAACGTTTTGACTGACTAAATAGAAAGGCAAATGAGACCCAGTAGTATCTATAGACTGAAACTGAATCGACTGACCTGATCTGGCGCCATCTGTGTTCGCACACCCACCCATCCCCACAGGTGGAGTCAGGGTTGATGGGAACAGGTTTGGTAGATCCATCGCCGTGGCTGGGAGGTCCCATCCAGTCATTCTGATCCTGAGTGAAGAGAGGACAAAAATGCATTCCTGAGAATATAACTCTTGACAGTGAAAATAAAGGGCGCTACAACATGCCCTGCTGAAACACAAAGTAAAACGCTACAAACGCTTTCGAGACCTTTCCATTGACGATATGACGGTTCCAACGGAAGCTGGACATGACTCTGGTGACACCATAGGGGTGGGCCAACATGAGACCTACAGCCATCTTGTAAAGTCTGGTCAGCATAGAAGAACATATCAAATATATGAAATATTGTCAAAGTAGCTCAAGTTTGTACCAAAAGGGCATATACTTTTTTGGAACACAGAGGCTGCAAAAATCTTCAGTACCTGGCATCCCAGAATGTGACAATAGAGGCACCTCCAGCTCCATGTCCTCTCTGATTGTCATGGTTGTCAACAAACGCCAGGGCCTTATCTGAGGGCATGAAACCCCAACCCTCACCCCAGTTTCTGAAACAGCAAGAGTTGAAGACCTTACTGAATCATATCATATCAAAAGTGACAACATTTCATGCACAGAGTGACTTGTCATAAAGCAGCAAATGTACTGCAGGAGTTTCTTTGCTCTTTTAAAATGCACATTTTCACATGACACATGAGAGTTTGCAGAAAATTTGGCAGACATACTTCAAGAAGGACAATTTTTCTCCGTTCCATTTGCGCATGACCGTGCCCAGTTTGGCACCATACTTGAATTCAGTAACTCTACCCAGCCCAAAGTATTCAGAGGATTTAATGGGTTCCCCGCCGAGATCAATAACCTGGAGAAAAATGAAACAAACATGTAGTACCCCACTGTCTCTCTGAGACATACTAATTGAATTGGTCCACGTCAGTCAAATGGTCAAGTACCTCTTGGAAGACGAAAGGCCTGGAACCAGGAGAGAACCACCTGGTGTTGAGATTATGGAGTCTACCATAAACAGCACCCAGATCACCAGGCCACATGTGTTTGCAGGCGTCCACTCGGAAGCCAGCAACACCCATGTCGATCAGTTTGTTCATGTAATCAGCCACTTTGCCTCGCACGTAGTCCTTCTCCAAAGACAGGTCCAGAAGACCAACAAGGCGACAGTTTCTCACCTGTTGAAATTACAAGAGGCGGTTGAGATGAAAGTGTATCATGTGTACAATTTTTGTCAGTACATACAAACACAGAGTCAAATTTCAGACCGTACTTGATTGACATCTTGGTAGTTTTCGATATTGCCACTTCCAGTTCTGCATTTGCCATCATTGAAGTCCCAGGAAGTGTAAGGAACAGAGGGGAATTCCTTTCTGTTGGCACTGAAGTATGTGCCGCAACTTGAGTGTCTGCCCTCTCCGCCCCCTGCTCCACACATGTGGTTGATGACTGCGTCCACGTAGATGTTCACCTACAAGCGAATAGTGTCCATTCTGTCAGCAATGGTCATATTTTATGGGAATTGATATACACATATATGTTACATGGATATGTGCCGTTTAACAATTTGTATTGTGGTTTTACCCCAACATTGTTGCATCTGGTGATCATGTCCCTCAGCTCGTTTTCATTTCCTGATCTGGAGCATAGGTTGTAGCTGATTGGTTGATATCTCTCCCACCAGGGCCTCCATGGGTTACTTACAACGATGCTCTCACTGGGAGGAGAGATCTGCAGGATGAAATCAGAGATCACATGACCCACACATGAGAAGCTGAAACAGCAATGATTTACAGCATGATATTTGCTTCAAAACTGGCACAAACCACCAATGAGCCATCCATCTTTAATAAACACACCTGAACCCCACCAAAGCCATTGGGTCCTAAGTAGCGTTCACATTCTGCAGCAATGTCAGCCCAACGCCACTCAAACAAGTGGACAATTGAAGTTCTTCCGTGTTTGGTATTTGGGTTGTGCTGAGCAAAGCTCAGTCCGAGCAACATAGCCAGGATGAGGACCTTCATGTCTCCCAGTGTTCGAGAGAAACCACACAACAAAACATGGGCTCTGCTCGGTATATATACATCACAGCATGTGGTTTCCGTCCAATGAGAGACCTCACTCTTCTTTGGAAACACCAGTCAAAGTGTATTTACACTATGACAGCAAGAAACAGATGGAGGGTGCCAAAAGTTTCCCACATATTAAAATACATGCATGCAACATGAAAACAGATGCCCTATGACTCAGTAACCTGTGTGACCCTTTTATGAAACAGTGAAATATGTTGTTGTCCTCATATCATGGGCTTTTTCCATGCACATCTCATGTGCATGCACATCCATTCTAGAGTAGATATATGATCTTTTCTTGCACTGACAGGTAACATTTCTGATATATGGTTCTCTTTTTCTGATATACACTCTAAACCTGAACAAGACCATTCCAATATTTTAAGAACATTGGTAATAGTAGTAGTAGTAGTAGCAGTAGTAGTGTTAGTAATAGTATTAATAGTAATTGCAGTATCAGTAATAATATTAGTATTTGTATTGGTATCGTTAGTATCAGTATCTTATTTGTTCATCATAACTCTTCGTTGGGTCGGTTGCTGTTCCTCTGGATCTTGGAGTTCCTACCAGTCCCCTGGGAGATCCAGAATCTTGTGAAGGATGTAAACACTTGCAAGCAGCATTGCTTTGGTGAGGGCTGCTGCCTTGTGTGTTCTAGGCATGTGTCATAGGTGTTTGCTTCATAGGAATGGCTAGCCGGGGCTCTGATGACTACTGAGATGGGCTTTTGCATTCCAGATCTTTTGCCCTTCAAGTTGCAGGTCCTGGTATTTGGAGATTTTCCTCTGCTGCTTGGCTGATACATTCTTGTAATCTGAAATTATTTCAGTGATTATTGCTCTTCTGGTTTCCTTGTCAGTCACCCTGGTTCCAGCCACCTTACAGGGACCTTCTGTTCCATTCTTCTACCTGCCCATGCAGGGTCTTATTATTATTACTATTATTATTATTATTATTATTATTATTGTTGTTGTTGTTGTTGTTGTCGTCATTCTTGTTCTTGCTCTCGCTCTTGTTCTTGTTGTTATTTTATTATTATCAACTGCAACAATAAAAATGATTTGTTTTGAAATTTCAAGCATTTTTTGACAACTACATATTAAATGCAGGCATCAGGGAATAAGTATATAAAGATATAAAGTATATATATATATATATATATATATATATATATATATATATATATATATGTGTGTGTGTGTGTGTGTGTGTGTGTGTGTGTGTGTGTGTATATATATATATATGAACAAGTCATAAACGAAATTCATTATGTTGTGAAATACTTAATATTTCAGCTGGGAAAAGGCTCTCTGAGTACATGTGAAAATGCTGTGCAGTAGTGTTATCTAAGGTTTCAAGAAATGTTTACTTCACAGATTTTATCAGTGAACTACTTTCAGGTAGAAGTTACTGTGGAGTGTATTTTGGGAAAGCTTGTCAAGGACAGGGAGAGACAGAAAGGAAGTGTCATAACTAGTTTAATATTAAGGGAATTATGTAACAAAAATCAGTGGAAATATATCTAAAAAATTGGGATGTTTTTGAATGAGTTAATGTTGCAACTTTACTATGTGCTATGTATAACACCACCTGCAGCGGGTACCATACTCACATTAATACATAAAGCAACTATAAGAGGAAAACAATCTAAACTCTACTGTGTCATTTTTTTTCAAAGTGCAGAGAATGGTCTGTTTGTTTGAATATACATAGAAAATACTTGAAGCAACTGAAAAAAAAAAAACAGTCATTGGGTTTATTTAGAGTACATTTTGAATTTGAACATTCATCTATATTGCAGAATCTAATACAAAGTACTCGCTATAATTTGTACCTGACAAACTTACCATAAGTTTGAAAAACCTTGCACATAAGGATTAATATCATTGCCTTACTCCTGTATCCTAACTGGTATAAATAATAAGAAAGGGCTTGTGTTAACTTCTACTTTCTTGTAACAAATTTTTTTGTGATGAAAAGTCCATACAACATTTTTGTGGATGTAGACAGCTCTGTAATCACAGTCATTGTGATATTAGTCAATAAGCACACCATTTTAGTTATATTTACAAATTAGAAAGCTATAAAACTGTCTAAACAACTGACCTGTCAGTGCAAGAAAAGATCATATATCTACTCTAGAATGGATGTGCATGCACATGAGATGTGCATGGAAAAAGCCCATGATATGAGGACAACAACATATTTCACTGTTTCATAAAAGGGTCACACAGGTTACTGAGTCATAGGGCATCTGTTTTCATGTTGCATGCATGTATTTTAATATGTGGGAAACTTTTGGCACCCTCCATCTGTTTCTTGCTGTCATAGTGTAAATACACTTTGACTGGTGTTTCCAAAGAAGAGTGAGGTCTCTCATTGGACGGAAACCACATGCTGTGATGTATATATACCGAGCAGAGCCCATGTTTTGTTGTGTGGTTTCTCTCGAACACTGGGAGACATGAAGGTCCTCATCCTGGCTATGTTGCTCGGACTGAGCTTTGCTCAGCACAACCCAAATACCAAACACGGAAGAACTTCAATTGTCCACTTGTTTGAGTGGCGTTGGGCTGACATTGCTGCAGAATGTGAACGCTACTTAGGACCCAATGGCTTTGGTGGGGTTCAGGTGTGTTTATTAAAGATGGATGGCTCATTGGTGGTTTGTGCCAGTTTTGAAGCAAATATCATGCTGTAAATCATTGCTGTTTCAGCTTCTCATGTGTGGGTCATGTGATCTCTGATTTCATCCTGCAGATCTCTCCTCCCAGTGAGAGCATCGTTGTAAGTAACCCATGGAGGCCCTGGTGGGAGAGATATCAACCAATCAGCTACAACCTATGCTCCAGATCAGGAAATGAAAACGAGCTGAGGGACATGATCACCAGATGCAACAATGTTGGGGTAAAACCACAATACAAATTGTTAAACGGCACATATCCATGTAACATATATGTGTATATCAATTCCCATAAAATATGACCATTGCTGACAGAATGGACACTATTCGCTTGTAGGTGAACATCTACGTGGACGCAGTCATCAACCACATGTGTGGAGCAGGGGGCGGAGAGGGCAGACACTCAAGTTGCGGCACATACTTCAGTGCCAACAGAAAGGAATTCCCCTCTGTTCCTTACACTTCCTGGGACTTCAATGATGGCAAATGCAGAACTGGAAGTGGCAATATCGAAAACTACCAAGATGTCAATCAAGTACGGTCTGAAATTTGACTCTGTGTTTGTATGTACTGACAAAAATTGTACACATGATACACTTTCATCTCAACCGCCTCTTGTAATTTCAACAGGTGAGAAACTGTCGCCTTGTTGGTCTTCTGGACCTGTCTTTGGAGAAGGACTACGTGCGAGGCAAAGTGGCTGATTACATGAACAAACTGATCGACATGGGTGTTGCTGGCTTCCGAGTGGACGCCTGCAAACACATGTGGCCTGGTGATCTGGGTGCTGTTTATGGTAGACTCCATAATCTCAACACCAGGTGGTTCTCTCCTGGTTCCAGGCCTTTCGTCTTCCAAGAGGTACTTGACCATTTGACTGACGTGGACCAATTCAATTAGTATGTCTCAGAGAGACAGTGGGGTACTACATGTTTGTTTCATTTTTCTCCAGGTTATTGATCTCGGCGGGGAACCCATTAAATCCTCTGAATACTTTGGGCTGGGTAGAGTTACTGAATTCAAGTATGGTGCCAAACTGGGCACGGTCATGCGCAAATGGAACGGAGAAAAATTGTCCTTCTTGAAGTATGTCTGCCAAATTTTCTGCAAACTCTCATGTGTCATGTGAAAATGTGCATTTTAAAAGAGCAAAGAAACTCCTGCAGTACATTTGCTGCTTTATGACAAGTCACTCTGTGCATGAAATGTTGTCACTTTTGATATGATATGATTCAGTAAGGTCTTCAACTCTTGCTGTTTCAGAAACTGGGGTGAGGGTTGGGGTTTCATGCCCTCAGATAAGGCCCTGGTGTTTGTTGACAACCATGACAATCAGAGAGGACATGGAGCTGGAGGTGCCTCTATTGTCACATTCTGGGATGCCAGGTACTGAAGATTTTTGCAGCCTCTGTGTTCCAAAAAAGTATATGCCCTTTTGGTACAAACTTGAGCTACTTTGACAATATTTCATATATTTGATATGTTCTTCTATGCTGACCAGACTTTACAAGATGGCTGTAGGTCTCATGTTGGCCCACCCCTATGGTGTCACCAGAGTCATGTCCAGCTTCCGTTGGAACCGTCATATCGTCAATGGAAAGGTCTCGAAAGCGTTTGTAGCGTTTTACTTTGTGTTTCAGCAGGGCATGTTGTAGCGCCCTTTATTTTCACTGTCAAGAGTTATATTCTCAGGAATGCATTTTTGTCCTCTCTTCACTCAGGATCAGAATGACTGGATGGGACCTCCCAGCCACGGCGATGGATCTACCAAACCTGTTCCCATCAACCCTGACTCCACCTGTGGGGATGGGTGGGTGTGCGAACACAGATGGCGCCAGATCAGGTCAGTCGATTCAGTTTCAGTCTATAGATACTACTGGGTCTCATTTGCCTTTCTATTTAGTCAGTCAAAACGTTTCTTCATTCCACCTTGTCTGTACAGAAACATGGTGATCTTCAGAAATGTGGTCAATGGGCAGCCATTCTCTAATTGGTGGGACAACAGGAGTAACCAGATTGCCTTTGGCCGTGGCAACCGTGGTTTCATTGTCATCAACAACGATGACTGGTAATGAAGATGAATCTATCAACCCATGTGTAGAATAAAACATTTATGCAGAAACTGTCAGTTCTTTAAGGTTGAGCACATAAATAGATATCGCATGTAAAATGTCATTGTAATGATAGGGGAAATAGTTTTGAAAGAATTTTCATTTCAAAACAAACCCTTTTTTGAACCCTTTAGGGATTTGGATGTGACCCTGAGCACAGGCATGCCTGGAGGTACCTATTGTGATGTCATCTCTGGGCAAAAGGACGGAGGCAGGTGCACTGGGAAACAGGTCCAAGTTGGGGGTGATGGACGTGCACACTTTAGAATCAGCAACAGGGATGAGGATCCATTTATTGCTATTCATGCTGACTCTAAGCTGTAAAAAGTACATAAAGTATTTGAATAAAGCTACAATCTTGAACACAAATCTTTTATGTTTTCTTTATTTAAGCTCATAACCAGCGTTTAAACTTTCTGACAATTTTTTGAGTGGCATCTTATTTTTTTTTTCTTACAGTATAGTCCACATAAATAAATCTACATTTATTCACAATCACTTTAGAGTTTATAATCAATTTTCAAAATGTAAAGGTAGAATTTATGATTTGACAAACTCACCCAAGTTGTCCTGTAAGCAGTGCGGTAGTTTTTGGTCTACATCCAGAGGCTTTGAAGAGCCTCTCTTATCAGCTAAAGCCCTTTGACACAGTGGTCAGAGTGGGTTGGCTCTGATTTCTCTCAGATCATTCTGAAAGGTGCACAGGCCGTGGCTGTTTCCCTTGTGCAGCAGAGGGAAGAAAGAGATGCAGACCAGGTCCTGCAGTCCGTCACACAGCGTGATGCCCAATAATGACCTGTCAGAGACGCTGGCCTTACACAGCAAAGCAGAGCCCAGCAGGTCTGCAGGGGCTTCGCACCTTAATGAATTCTAAGATGGACTTGTGCACCCAAAGGGCCTCAGATAATGCATAATCTATTTTCTCCCCAACATCAAAAGTGACAGAAATGTATTCCTTCAAACAATGGCGTGGAATAGAGGTTTAGCTGTGCTTTTTCAGGCAGTTTTGGTTAGGTTTAAGTCAGCCAAGTGCATTTCACCTTAGACAATATTAAAGTCACGAGAGAAGCATACAATGATTACTAATGCGCCTACAAGCAAATGAAGGACTGTGTGTCACTTTATGGGGATATTCTCTGTTAGCTGGTCTCAGGCTGTCAGATACTTAGTCATTCAAAAGATTTTTTTTTCTATTTTAATACTTTAAAATCCGAGACAAATTATTGTTCAGACTTGTAAGGCTCTTAATGTACAATAGGCGCTTCAACTCAAACAATTATCATCTAAAAAACTGAATCCAACTGCTGCATCCTTTCCCACTTGAAAATGATGTAATATTTAAAGTCAAAGAAAACAAGCAGAAGAGAGCATTGTTCATTCCGTTGCACCTGAAACTGCACAGATGACCACTTGTGCATAACAACATAAAGGGCAGGCGCCCTGCTGTCCTATTCATCCATCCATGGCTAAACAGCCCCAGATGCCTACTGTCACACACCTAGGATGTGAACCCACTCATCCCAACTGCACAACTCAACTCTACTCTGATAAGCGGAGTCTCATAGCTATGCCCGCTATTCACTCAGTTAATCACTCTGAAATATTCCCAAACTGTAGGAGCTAAAATGAGACATTGTTCTTGACTTGGTAAGGAAATAAGATTCTCCTACAGATATTTTTGAATTCGCAATAGGCTTGGTCACTTCTCAGACCACTGACATAACTCGACAACAGAACTTCACTGTTATTAAATTGCAACCATTTCTCCTCATTAACACTCACCTCCACTTCATATTACTATAAACAGCTCAAGTCAGATACAACAAAGATATCTCAGCCACAGCGTTTGCAACATTTTCAAGTCTTTGATCCTCTGTATCATTTTTTTTTTAGCTTTCATGCTGCTGCCACGTCAGTTTCACCTGAGTGCAGCTGTGGCAGTGCCGTCAGGGCAGCAGAGGGCCCAGGGGGCCGGGCTCCGTGCCCCATCACGCATTCAGAAACAGGACACACACAGGCCTTAGTGCCACACAAGAGACGCAAGACAGCAGAGGTGACTTTCGGCACCATATCCCACCAAGTTGTCATGGCAACCCTGCCCTAATGACAATATGACAAACAATGAGTACATTTAGAACTGGAACAATGAACAGAAAAAAACCAGGGACATGAATAAAAGTGCTCTCTACTTTTAAACTGGACTGAGACGAACCATTCTGCATGGGGGGGAAATACAATACAATGGCCATCCATGACGGATACTTTTTGTGACATTTGTGTGATTTTATTTGTGAGATTTTTTCTTGGAAAAAGGTGGCACTACAGCACCATATTGTGCCTGATGAATTATTGACCCTGTCTTCGTCTCTGAGAACCGGACAGTGGGCAAAGCTGTACCTTCCGATTAGAGGCTCAAATATCACTATGGTAGGTCAGGGCTTTGGACCTGTCATTTTTACTGATGCTTTTTGACAGAGCTGACAACACTGTCCCCATCCTGTTCTATATTTTATTGTACACATCAGAAACCTGACAGTTCACATATGGAGCAGTGCACTACCAGTTCCTGTAATAAGTTTGAGGGAACATCTTCCTGTAGATTAAAATTAATGGTCTTGATATATCTTTCCCTTGTAACAACTCATAATATCTTTTATTATGATTTAATTGTACCATATGTTTCACCATGTACAAATAGCGTACGCTATTGATTAAAAGAAATCGGAGTGTAGTTCATCTATCTGGGTTGGTCCAGCAACAGACCACTAAAATGAAGTCAGTCAAATACTCTATGACAGCTGCTTATACAACATGCATCAAGCAGGATTGAAGTTTTTTGACAATGACAGCTCATGCCTGGACAAACATTCTCCAGTAGTGGATTCCATTGCTTCCAAGCATACGGAAGGCTCTGGAGGAAAAGAAAAAAAGAAAATATGTATTTACAGCTACAGTTACCACACAGCAGGGTTAATGCTATTCACCACTAGTTGGAGGAATGGTGGTAATTTCACACTATTTTTAATTAAAAAGAAAAAACAGTTTATCAGTGTACCTCAACATTTCTTTTCCTCAGAGACTTCACAAGGAATACTTACATATTCGTGACCAGTTGAGATAAAAGACACAGCATGTTTCCAATGTTTGGTCACGACAGTGTGAGGTGAACTGTTCCCCCCAGCATGTAGGATGTGTCATGATTGGATTGTGCCATTTACCTGTGTTGAGACTCTTTGCTTGCTCTTTTTGCCGGTGCCACACAGAGCTCCGTGTAAAAGTGTTGCGTGGGGGGTGGGGGAAAGATGAGGTGATCAGCTTCCACTCGGCCCTCCCACTGGTTCCTGTTTAATCATTGCTTCTGCCTGATTTACTCATTATTCATGGTCACTGTAGGGGTTAAGGTCAGATGGGGCAGAAGACGACAAGCTTCAGTGAACAAGGCCGCAGGCCAGGTGAAAACAGGCAGAAAAACGCACAAGTCAATAAATTGTTTATTCTCCTTTCAGTGCTGAGGCATTGTGGACAAATGTGGATAAAGCTATGCATTTCTCACAACCCCTTTTTTCTGTGATAAACGACTGTAAAATTGCAATTTAAATTTTGGTCCTAGGTCCTCAGCTGTTTAGGTTTGGCAGAAACATAAAAAATACATTACATTACATGTCATGGTATTCTGACCATCTGCCATTAAAAAACGGCCATTATCAGTTATGCAATTAATGGTCTTAACAGTTTTCCCATTTTGAGCTGCTCTTTCTTAGAATAGACAATTTATCCATTTCTGTGCCCCATATAGAAATACTGGTATGATGAGCTCTTATGAGATGCACAAGCCATCCAAATAATGTAAAATGTGAGTTATTATTTGATTATTTATCAAGTATTAACTTTTGGACTCACATTTAATAGTGTGACGTGATTTTATCGACACACGCTAACCAAATAGATTCCAAACTCTGGCACACATATGACATGACTGTTTATAAAAAGGACTCCAGTGCTCAGCCGTGATTGAGACAGATCCATTCACTCATACTTTATTTTACTTGACAAGCAAAATGAACTGTGGCATTAGCATGCTGATAAGATACTTCTCTCATATGACATTCACTCATAAACAAGCTCTCATCAAAGCCATCATCTTTAATCAGAAAAATTGAATATACATTCCAAATAGGCTTAGAATGATGAAATATGAGTTTTTAATTTGCCATGTGGGAAGTGCTAATCACTTTAGTGTATGACTGATAGTGAGTAGCAAGACTGATGGAGTGGAACAGGTTATGGTGTGCTGGTGTGAGATTGTATATGTACACAGAGACACACAAACACACACAATATTGACCAAACATATTTTTTCCTCATGTCCTGCCTAAGCTTATATTCTCATTTCCTCGTGTTCCCTTTGGCAGAGTGTTGGACAGCGGACAACAGCTGATATGACAATGGAGTTTGGGCCAAACCAGTCAAACTAATTCAGATGTGTTTGTGCTGTGAGTGCCAGAAAGGCTGGAGGTACTGTAGACCCTGGGATGGGCTCCAAACCTCCCAGGCCTGCCAGTGAGAGTAGGACACAATGAGGTGGACCAGATGGAAGCATGAATACTGCAGCATGCCCCCCTCTTGCCCATTACCTCACACGCACAGCACATTACTGCCACAGACGGCCCACATAATTGATGTGCTGAAGTGCCCCTCAGCCAGAACTGCAAGGGTGGGCTTTTCAGAAGGTCAAAAATATGCTCACACACTCATTCCATAGCATGTATTACTTTTTCTCTCTTTTTTTTTTTTTTTTTTTTTTTAAAGCAACACTTTTTATGAATTGAGGGTCAAGAAAGATGTACTGTTCACTTGGAATCGTGTTGAGAAAAGTTGTAGAGAAATGTTTAAAAAATGTACTATGAATTTATGTGTTTATTAATCTCACAAAGATAGCGGCTCATGTCCTGCTGTTTGAAGAACTTTGCTGACTTGTACAAAACAGATGCAACTTTAAAAGAAAGCTGTGGCATATTTAAATAGGAAAACAAAACAAGACAGAAAAAAGGGAAAAAAAAACAACAACGATCGTCATAAAATTAAACAATTGACTCAAAATTCAGTCCTTGCTTTTGAAAGACACACTGAAACAGAATGCAGCATTTGACTGTGGAATTTATTTACAAATAGATTTCAGAACCTCAGAATGGCATGTTTGCCCTTAAACAACAGTATTAAGATGTTTAATTGTGATTATTAGTAATTGACAGCAACAAGAGAGGAGAACACATTCAGTTAAATATTGTATTACTAATACTAATACTAGTAATTAGCAACTCTACCATATCTCCATTCAATGTTATTTGAATACATTCATTCTACATATGTTCTACATTGCAATAACTACAAATATACAGTATCCTCCACAAGTATTGGCACCCCTGGTAAAGATACGTAAAAAGGGAAAAAAATGATAAAAATCCAACCTTTAATTGAAGTATATTTATTCTGAGAAAAAAAATCCTTCATCCAGAAATAACTATTTTTAACAAAAACACATGTGCCACAATTATTGGCACCCCTAAAAATACTTATGAACAAAATGCAACCGAAACATTTTTCCCATGTGTATTTTACTTTTTAAGTTGATGAGAAGGCTTAGGGACTTTCAAGCAGTAATCCATGACTTTCTGTTTCACTGGACTATAAATATGAGGTGACACAGAGGCCATATTCCCTTATTCACACATCAATGTGGGAAAGACGAGAAAACACACAAATCAAATGAGGGAAAAGTGTGTTGAGCTTCATAAATCAGGAAATGGCTATAAAAAAAATAGCTACTCACCTGAAAATGCCAATATTTCCCGTTAGGGCAATACTTAAAAAGTTCAAAGCAACTGTTACAAACTTGCCTGAAAGAGGACCCAAGTTTATTTTGGCCCCACGCACAGTGAGGAGGATGGTAAGAGAGGCAAAAAAAGGATCATTGTTGGAGAATTACAGAGGAAAGTAGCATCTTGGGGGCACCAGGTCTCCAAAACTACCATTAGACACCACCCCCAGGCCAACAAATTATTTGGAAGGTGTGCCAGAAAAGAGCCTTTCCAGTCATTTCACCACAAACGTAAGCACCTGGAGTTTGCTAAAACTCCACTGGAACTTTGACTGGAACCATATTCTATGGTCAGATGAAACAAAAATTGAGCTTTTTGGCAACAAACACTCAAGGTGGATTTGGTGTAAAAAGAAGTATGACTATACCAAAAAGAACCTGATCCTCACTGTGAAACATGGTGGAGGTTCTGTGATGTCCCCCGACCTAAACCCTATTGAAAACCTGTGGGCTGAGCTGAAGGGGAGAGTGCACAAGAGAGGACTAGGACCCTGGAAGATCCGGGGAGATTCTGTAAAGAGGAATGGTCTCAGATTCCTTGCTCTGTATTCTTCAGCTTTATTGGATGTTACAGGAGAAGACTCAGTGCTGTTTTATTGGCAAAAGGAGGTACAGAGTATTAAATGCATGGGTGCCAATAATTGTGGCACACATGGTTTTGTTAAAGATAATTATTTCTTGATGGGTTTTTTTACTCAGAATAAATTTACTTCAATTAAAGGTTGGATTTTTCTCATTTTTTCTGTGTGAGATTAAGCTAATTCACAAAATGGTACATTTTTTATAACCCTTTTTACTTATCTCTACCAGGGGTGCCAATAATTGTGGAGGGCACAGTATAAATGCAAAGTTTTGCCACAGTCTGGTGATAACTGAAATAAAGATGAAATCTAAAAGCATAGTAGGCTATAACTGTGAGTAATCAGCAGGTTAGTTTGTAGTGAACACACAGAATAAACAAAATTAAGCAACTGTCCTTTCTGTCACTAGTTTTAGGGCAACCCCCCCAACCGATTTTTGTCACGTCTGCCACCTTTTGCACAAGAGAAACCCACAGGAACATTTCAATTATATATGAATCCCTACGGCAACGCAATGCATTAAAATTGCATGTCAGGGTCCAGTAGGTTTAAAATATGTCAAAACCTTATGATGACACATCCATCCTGCCAAACACACTGCATTGCAATGTTCAGTTTGCATAAATACAATTCATGACGTACACCACCATATTCAAATTGATTTCAAAGTATTTTATGCATTAATTATTCAAAAAACGCAATTAAATGCAAAAGCAATGAAATGCAAGCAAACGAAAGGAATACAGAGAGAGCTAATGAAATTGATATGCTGCATTTGTACCTGGAGATCATGGTGCCTGGCTTGAAATAGAACCAAAAGAGATTTCAACATTCCTATCACTTGTTTCTGGAGCATCCCGTATACTTGTTCCTGTCATAACCAAGCAACCTGCAGGCTGAGGAACTTATAATCAATAAAAGCATGAAAAGGTCAGATACTCTCCTCTCCAAATTTTTTTTCACCAACCTTTAAGCAACTTTCCTTTCTTTCCTTTTATTGGATGCTAATAATACTTGCACACATGTTCAGTCATACAAAATATCAAATGCCCCTTATTCATACTAACACTCAATATTCAATACCACTATAACTTCACTACTACTAATACTCAATACTACTGAATATCAGTTTCAACTCCTTAACTTTTTCACCCTCAAAACACTTTTGTTAAGAAAGCCTTATCTGAACATATGTTAATGATGTCACTCCTATGCACTCCTCAAACCTTAAGTGACAGCTCCGATTTAGCCATCTATGTTGAGTACTTCTCTTCATTGGCTTATGGTGTCAGGGTGATTGATTAGTTCTGAGTGGACTGACATTTAGCAATGACATCTGTCTAAGAAAGGAGCAGTGTCAGGTCAGTGCATCCTGACAGGTCGCTGACAACCCAATTTCCTCATAAGCTACTTCCCACCTTTCATGAAAGGTGTCTACACCTTGCTGCGTAACAGGATCTGGGAAAATTTGGAGAGTTCCAAAGGTATTATATTTTGAGAAGAGCATTCCATTGAATAACAGAGAAGTATTTATTGTTTGAGTAGTTGCCTTATTTCGGAAATACTCATTTTTACACTAACACTAATACATAATCCTTCAGCCAAGCTAACACTACCCAGCTTTCATAAATGTATTTACATTTCATGGTGCTTTAATTAAACCAAAGCTTGCCTGAGCTTTTCTGTGTGGCAAATGGTAAGTAATAAACCAACGAGCTTTGGTTTCACAGAAAAGCACTCATTTTTTGGGATTGAGACTTGATTATGAATGTGCCATGGCAAACACAGGGAGCAGTCTCCCTTAAATTAATTCACTTCTCTTGCTTTAATGAGTCCCAGTATGTGGTCCATATGGTAACAGCGAGGAGAGCAGGGAAGGGAAAGGGCTGTCAGGCAGGGGGTGACACGCAGCTTTAATGAAAACTCACAGTAGCTCCAGCACACCTGCACTGATCAGCTCAGAGACTCAGACAGGAGGAACACAGAGCTCCTCTAGGCCACATTAATGTGAATAATCACAGGAAGCAGCAATTATTGTCTGATCTTTACATAATTCTTTTGGTTAAATGACCACAACTATTGAAAAAAAATGTGCACAAAATGTTGCGCATTCAGGTTGGGTTTTGCATGTAATAAGACCATGACTATGTTTACAATGATGATTAATGATTCATGATTATATTCATTCATAATGATACATACATGCAGTATCTGACAGAACTATGAACTCAAAGATATGACTGGTGCATCCTCACTTGGTTCAAAATGAAAGGGTTTTGCTACATTGTGCTGTTCAGATTTGAACTTCAACAAATGGAAATGTATTGGATTTGGAACCCATGATTCTACTCTCCTCTCACCGTCGGACGTTCTATCTTTCCTGGGGATCCTGAGTCATGACGACCGCTGGTCCATGAGTCAGCACCACAGAGAAGCAGGACCATGCTGAAGGCCAAATGACTCACTCATCCTGTAGTCTCTCCTCTCAGGATATGTGTTTTCGCACGTCCATGGACAACCAGCAAGACTGACATAATGTTTAGGGGGCCAACCCCCCCCTCCCAAATATGAATCTTTTAGTGGTGTATAGACTATTTTTGGGACTTTTATGCCAGGTTACTGATTTTTTTTTCATTTGAATTCATTACTAGTGGAGAAAGTAATATTTTGGATAATTTAGTGCAAGTCCCCTTTAACTACATCGCTATGATTTTCATTTTTATTGTTTATCATTGCTTATCAGTATCATTGTTTATCAGTGGTCGCAGCAAAACCAAAATTTAGGACTTATAAGTCATTTTGGAATTATTTCAGATACTTTGTTAAATCTGTCCATTTTTACACTTACCATCAAGAGCTGATGAAACTTGCCACACACTTAATTTAACATTTTATTAGGCATTATAAAAAGATTAAGGGAAGCACCAAAGTGGTTGGTGTTCACTGTGTCACGAATTTTTAGAGACATTTAAAGAACAATGCACTATTCCAAATGTGTAAGCAATTATACAGGTGTTGATGTATGCTATTTGGTAGTTAGCACCATTAGCGTGATGGTACACTGTGCAATTTAGAAGCAATTAAAAGGGAATGAATGTGGCCAAGCTAAATGAGAGCCCAGAGGGCTGAGAGATGTATGGTTGTGAAGTGATATATATGCCTGTTTCGTGACCTTGTGCCTGCATTATCCTCATAAGGCCACAACTGCTTGTATTTTACAAGACAAGAACTTGACAAACAGCACCGTAACACCAAAACTAAATGAAGACCAACAAACTGTCTGTGCAGTGGACAGCACAATACTTAAAATATTCATTGTCCTCTCAACCTGCTCCAAAACGTTGGCCAGCTGTACTAAATTACTGTCATTTAACTAGCAAAGCTTTCGTGTTCAAGGTCAAAGTTTGGGGGGGGGGGGGGGGGGGGGGGGGAGGATAAAAATCAAAAACTGTATATTATCAGAGCCAAAAAAAGGGAAAAAATTTATGGAGCCACTTGAGTCTTATTCATTATGGAGCAACATATTGGAGAAACTTGCCACACCGTCAGTTTATTTATTCCTCCTTGTTGTCCTTTAAAGAATATATTTCTGTCTAAAATGATTCTAAATCAAAATTTTGCTTAGGCTTCTAGGGGAACGTCCTTCGGAAATGTTTGAAATTCAGGGGAAATAAAGTCTAAAATGACTACCATTAATGTTCGGCTTGTCTAGGAACAGTGAAAATTAAAAAAAGGAGGGACAACTGTTACTCTTTCTGATAAACTTCATATTGACTTGCATGTTCACATACAGTACATGTCCCCTTCTGATCTGTAGTTAGCCTCTCACCTCGTTTCTTATTATTCTAGTCTGTACACAGGTGAGATTAGTTCTGAACTGCTAAGGGGTAGCAGACTGAAATCTATAGCAACGGGATGTTTCATACTTATCTGAGAGACATCTCAGTGTGGAGATGAATCAGAGTAAACGCTGCTTGAAAAAGACTCTGATCTTGCCCTAGTCAGATGACACAGCCAGTCCCTGAAGAGATTAAGAGTGTAGGTCTTCACAGGGCTCAATCTTCACAGAGAACATGTTATACCTGAAAGGGGAAATCAAACTGATCCAACATCTTTCCTGAATCAAGGAAAGATCCTGGATCAAATTCAGTCCTTATTTTCCAGGGTACAAATTAAATGAAAAGAATAGACCACATTTTACCAATGAAACACACCTCACATCTTTCCTTTGTGTGCACCACAAAATCATACCAATGGAGATGTGTTTCAAATTAATTACCTATTAAAAAACAAGCAATGCACAACAAACTTTTGACTAATAGCGTGTTTGTAACTGAAAGACTCATTTAAATCCAATCTAATCTTTAAATGTTTTCCACAAGAGCCCATAGTAAATTAGCAATGTCTGACCAAACTCTAAAATTTTCTCATTCCAGACACAGCTTGACTTAAACTCTCCAGAACCTAAAACAGGAGAAACACTGTTTTCCATCCTGGCACGCTGTATGATAGAGTTCTGTTATTCTTAAGAGTTCTTTCTTAGATGCAGAGCCATGATTCCTGCCCAAATACAAACAAAATGTTTTGCATACTTATCCACCCGATCAATACACAACCTGGAACAACATCTCACTGCTGCATCCATTAATTCATGGCTGTCTACCTCCACATTGTGTTTTTAGTCGAACTGACAACCCTCTGTACAAGAGACAGCTGGAGACAGAAACTAGGTGACCTTGTCTTAAATTCTTGGAGTAATGTTCCCTTGTAAAAATAAAATGTTGGAAAGGAGGAAGGCTGTACACTGATGTAAAGATAAAATAGATTAAAACAAAAAGGCATACTCAAATACTAATGGTACTCAATAAATGTATAACTCCTAGAGACTAGGGCTAGATTAATTTAGGAAGATAAATAATACATTTCATGTTAAGCCAACTTGAGGAAGTAAATAGCTAATAAAAGCCTATAATTGGAGGTAGAAAGTTTTATTGCACTTTGTTAAACTCGTTTAATTACTCCTCATAGCTAGTCTATTGGTCTCTGGAAATTATTCAGATTACATCAAGGTAAATTTTACAAGGTATGGAATGCTACTAGCAAATTAATCACCGTACTTAAAGTCTTTGATTATTTGAAGAGAAGATTCATTCGGGCTGTGGTGAGTTCATAAGCGTTCGTGAAAACCACCCCAAAATATGAATAGTACAAGAAGTGTAAAAGTAAGTGAACAAACAAGTAATTACAGTTGTAGATGTCAAATGTATAGTTGATTCTAGTAACGGAGGGAAGAAGTGTTTGGACAACACACACCAGAGGGTAAACTTTCCTCTGCTATGGAAGATGCCTTGAATCTTTATCAATGTCAAGGAATTCACCATGTCATGTCTTACATAAGAGGGTCTACAAAGCCTTTAGCTCTGCCACTTACATTCTTCCCCAGGATGGTTTGTTTTGTTCTGTTGCCTTGTGTATTTCAGATGATGTGCAAGTTTGAACAGCTGTGTTTGAGGTTTGTTTACTCTTCCTTGGCAGGCCCTGGTGTCTAATGCAAAGACAAACACAACCCAACTGCTAGATGGTAAACATTTTGAAATGCATTTCATTTTTGTTGTTTTCATGACCCATTACAACCATGCCAGTGACCTTATCAATGTCTGTCAGAGCACTGTATCAGTATCAGCACGCATTCACTTAAACTGCCGACTATTCTCAGAATACTGAAAATTTCACTCAAAGACTGGACTCACAATATGCATCATTTTGCCATGATAGTTTTGTGGGTGTTTGTGTGTGGTTTGTACATGTCTATATTGTGCATCGCGATGACAAGTATTTTCTTCAGATTAATTAAAATGCTTATCATGTTATCATTAAATTGTTTAAAAATATCTTCTCCACTATCTTGCTGTAGTAAATTGGACTGAAACATTTTTTGTAATCTTCTAGAGTTTGTGTGAATACCTCATTTTTTATCACTTATAATGCTAGTATTACAGTACAGACCATGTGCTAGAGTGACCCTCATTAAAGGATCTTGTATCTGTTAAAGCCATTCAAATTTAAACTGGTTCAGAGAAGGAGTCAATTATATCTAGTAAAACATCATAGGTCATGTTTAATTATAATACTGAATTAATGAGACCATGGCAAAAAAAAAAATCTGTTTCGAGATCTTCTAATCAACAACTTGTTTTATATCTTATAATCAATAATGTTAAAACTCTAGTATTGCATAAATCTGATGTACTATAGTACTGCTTTAGCTTGACAAATATCTCCTATTTGCAAAAATATTGGTAGATCAGTTTACACTGACCACAGTGTACTGCGAGTCAACTCAGGAAAGAGCACACACCTGCTGCTGCCAACCCATATCACCCCAGGGAGGGTAACCAAGCCTTTTTTCTCACATGATGCTGGATATCATCATTACCCGGGTTCCAGGCTAAACATCAAGAACCACCAGGCATTTCTTGATTGAGTATTGACATTTGGCAGGTGCTCTCGTCAGTTAAAAGATTAGTTTTGCCAGTTTGAGGTTATTTCTGTCTTTTTCTCTTTTCCTCTAAAAGTTTACATCATTCACCTGACTATGGCAGAATTCTTTCTCTTCCAATCTCAACATGAAAGCTTTGATTTACTGCCTGTGTTAAGGTTTTCCTTGACTGCTATGACTAAAAGAACAGTGGAGATTAAAGTTCAATCCATTGACACTACCTGCACCTTAAATAAAACAAAACTCGTATCAATCTTCAAAAGTAAGTATTCTAGGTAAACCAGTACAGTGTAGTGACATTTTATGCTCCTCTGGCTAAAATGAATGCCAGAAAAACTGCAAACTAGGTACAGCTAAAATTAAGGTGATTCTTGTGAATTAATCTATACATGGGAAATTGCAAACTAATGAACAAATTCTGAAATGCCATTGGTAGAGAACACAATGATTCACAAGATTATCTATTAGAAGACAATGACAGTTACATAGAACTAGATTTACTTCACCCCACAACACTGTGAGAATAGAAATATGACTTGCAGGGCCTGTTTGGCCATTTTAATCATCCCAGAATTCCACCAAAAGCATGCCATTTCAGGCCCTGTCCCATTCCATCCACCTGAATATTAGTGTAGCCTTAGTGTGCATTGTCTTGCTGGCGTGCACAAGGGTTGAGGGTGTTCCATATCTCATTTGACATGTTCAAGGGTGCCCAGCAGTGCCTAAAATGAGCAGTAGATGTGCCCGTCTCAGAAGTCACATAACCAGACCAGAACTGGAATTACCCTAACATCTGTGTAATATCATGATGACTCCAGTTCTGATCATACGAAACAAATAGAAGTCATTGTGCTCATGTGTAGGGCAAATTGATCTTTAAAACTCAAATACTTTAGAAAGTATACATTACTTCATCTTAGCCTCCACTCATATGATTTCCATAGCACATCAAATTTTCAAAGGAAAACTGTTTTTTCCTGCCATTATTTTGCATTGGTACAAACCAGATTGAATGTATTTAATAGCATGACTTCTTCAAGTAAAAAGCTGCAATTCCAAGTTTAGTGCACCATACATTTTGTATCAAGCCTGCTGACTGTTAGTCAGACGAACAAGACATACATAACATTTTTTCTTAGGAGAGAACGAACCAGACACCAGACATAAGAACAGCCATATACTCTGGAATTTAAACACAGTGTAATTTATTTTCTATGTGATTCATAAAGGTATACTGATGCCAACTGTGTAAGTCAACTATTTTTCTTCCCCTCATTAAACACCAGTAGTGCAAATAAAAATAAGAAACATTTCAGTGAAGAAATGAGACAGATGGCAAATTATGTTGCAGCAATATCCTAATTCTCTTCTTCTACTTGTGCATCTTGAAATGCGTTTGCACCTTGGGTATAGATCTTATCTACCTAATAAAACAGTGGTCCTGGAGAAAGACCATAAAGCTTATGATGGTACTTTGGTCTAGGTCTAAAACTCACCTCGTCTCACATTTGTCATGAGAATGCCATGTAACACCACTCTTCAGAACATAACCCTAACAGATCTACTTCTGTTATAGATGGGAACAGAATAAATATTTTCTGCATACATTAAATTGACAAAATTCATCCAATAAAAAGGCCAAGACAACAGATAAAATCAAATGTAACTGTGCCCAAAACCATTGAACCTATATAGTAATACATCGCTGTCACTACTTTTCTCATTAAATGGAAAATCTGCACCTGTATTCATACATCATACGATAATGAACATTTCCACTTACTCTCTGTCTTTATAAATCTAATAAGGTCAAGATGTGTAAGCTAATACAGGTAAGAAGCCAGAACCTTAGCTTACAGTCGATAATGAGCAGAAATAGAGCAAGATAATGTGTCCAATCTACTGGATCTTTGTCTTTCTTTGTAAAAAAAAAAACGGCCAATGGCAATTTAATCGTTTCTTGAGAAAAAGGTCATTTATTAATGTTTTTCTCATGTTAACCAATTGTGGACAAAGTTAAAGCCAGAAATCAATAATCGTTTCACTAGAATTGCATCCAACTTGGAACTGATCTGAATGAGTCCATCTGAGGTTTTCATTTAAAAATGTACATCGCTCAAGAAAGTTCACTTGTGATTAACCCAGGAACAGGAGAGTCAGAGATCTAGGGTTTTAAGCACATTTAACACTTACGTTGTATAATGATTTTTGGCGTACAACACACTCCTCCAAATGGAGTTTTCTGAGTCAGAAACATTTGTTGTGTGCTACTGTCCACATTACTTAACACCTAATGTGCTACATTTTGTATTTCATAAAAAAGCAAACACAAAATGCAAGGTTGGATCAACATTTCAAGAGAAGTGCTTGAAATGACGTTTAAAACAAATTTTGTCTGAACTTACAGTCCTCAGTAAAAAGGTATGTGACAATATTTTGAAAAAAGACATATTCATAGCAATACGACAGGATGTCATAAACCACTATTTCAATATCATTACTTTGACACTGACCACAGAATTGCAGTAAGCCAAGACTGAAAATTAATTTTTCCATTGCTTTTTTTTTTTTTTTTAAACAGTGGCTACGTGCCTGTATTTCTCTAATCAGAATTTAGTTCATCTGAAGATTCAAATCAGAAAAGCAGCACATCTTTTACATTTGTTTCCTGAAACTAATTTTATTTCTCAGTTGTAACCAGCTCTCTGAAGCAAGCATAGAACATCATAGAGTAAATTCTCACCACTGAGGAAACACATTCCTGACTGTGCTTTGAGGAGAACAACTCCTTCCTCGGAATATGTAATGTGACATCTCATCTTACACTCTACCAGTCTGTCATCTTTTTCTCTGACAATTGTGTTTGCCTCTCTTCGACTCATAACCCACTTTTGAAAAAGAACTCCAAAAATGATTAATTCTCCCATCACGTCACCTAAATGCAGACTTCTTAGCTCTTGTTTTAAAAAAAAAAAAAAAATCTTGTGACACTTGTAAATACTAAATAAAGATATCTACATGTAAAATGTAAGATCTTAATGGGGTGAAGGACATCAAAGGGTAAATGTGTTCAGCCTGTTAAGTTCCCACCTCCTCTCTCTCCCACAGCTCCATTACTTTCCTCATTCTGATGCCGTTCTAGCATCTTGTGAATTACAAATAGCAGGCTGATGATTACACTGTTGGACAGAGATATGCTCATGGCAGGGTGATCCCAACAGTAATCAATATCCCTATCCAGCCCCTCTCCTTCTCCTGCATGTAAAACATCTCAGGAAAACATCCTCTCTCCACCGTCAAATTGTTCTCTGATAGTCATTAATGTCAAGGCTCTTCAAGCATCTCCATGTAGGTCCACAGGCTTCTTTTTTCTCTAATCTATAGTTATAGAAGCCTCTTTATTTTATTTATATTATTCACAGTTTGCATGGATAATTAAATAATTCATTTCATGTGGACACTGAAGAAAGATCTCAAATACTTCTGGTTCAATTTTTGTTTGTTTGTCTGTTTGTCATTTAAATTCTTGCTTTAGATTTCAACTTGCAAAATGCTAGACAGATACTGAAATTACATGAGAATGTATTTATTTGAGGTACACACATGCATTCACATCACTTTTTATCCATATTTAGAGGAGAGTAAGATGAACCTCTGTTGTAGACTGAATGAATGCATTCAGTCTCTTTTTCAGTCTCAGACTCTTTTGTTCTTTGACACAATGTAGAGGAATTTAAAAGTTTACATGGACATATGGATATGACTCTGTGATATTTTCTCAAGAGTAAACTTCCTTTTAATATTATAAGTCAGAGTGAGCTATAGAATGCATCAAGTACAAGAGATAATAGACTTGTATGAGTAATTGTGGAAGGTCTTAACCACCACAGACAAAACAACATCAACAACTGATCATGAAGACATAAATATTAAGTCTCCAGTATTGAGTACCTCTAAATAACAAATAGATTTTTCTGTAAATCAATTGTGCGCTCAGTTGACTGTTTTATGTTTGAATTGATTGCAATTGGTGGAGTAAGTGGCAGTAGACCACAAAACAACCTCTGCTATCCAGGACCAATCAAAGTCTCCGATATTTTATTCTACTTCCAGATCATCTGACATCATGTCAGTGTGCTTATGTTCTTTTTTTTTTACAACACTGACACCTTTTTAAAGTGTTTTGCATAAGAGACCTTTAAAATGTTCTCTTAAAGAGGACTGAGATGTAATGATTCCAGACTGTCAAAGTAGAGATATCATATTCGATGGATTCACCAAGGTTTTGTAAGAAAATATCAAATGATTCTGTGAAGGAAGCCACTTGAAAAAGAGACAGCTGTATATTTGATCATTTTAAATACAGAACTGAGAAATTGTTTTTTCTTTTTTAAATTTCAGTTCATCCAAAATTGCAGTTGTGTATCAGGATAAATCCCCTGGCAGGTCCTTTTTAGGTCATGAAACAACAGTGATACCAACAATGATGCCAGAGTTCCCTGGTTGTAGGGAGAAGAACTCTCATCCAGACATGTCTATCTGACACAACTCGTTGGCACTATGCTATCAAGTAGACCTCAGATATTCAAGCCATCATGTGCAATAGTTGGTCCATCTTTGAGCACACTTTTTATGGTTAAAGCCCCTGTTGTTGTGTTTGTTAGTCATATCTATTCAGCATCAGCACTGGGCAAAATAAAGACAAACAGCTCTCTGAAGTATAGGGTAACATCAGTGCATTTCTCCTCTAGTGATCTATAAATTTTCATATGGAGGAAACTTATTCATTGAAAAAGCATTTTATCCTATCCGTGTTAAATATACCATACCATTGGCAGAGACTCTGGTAAGAATTCAGCAGAGTAAACGTATCTTTCAGAAAAATCAAAGAAAAAAATATATATATAACTAAAATGTTCTTAGTAATGAAACAGTAAGGTGTAGCACACAGACATGTCTATATTTCTCTTCCACTCACTTCCTTTCTGTCCATTGACAAATAGTACAGAATTCCACAGAATTCCACACTCCACATAATACCTCTGGTGGGACCATCCTCTTAACTCCAGAGATTAGTGAGTACAATTCTTGCACTGCTTTGGTATTTACCTCAGTTTTACTACAACATGCACAATACTTTGGCTATACACAAGAGCTTGGCCCTACATTTTCCTTTTTTTGCCTTGGTTGTGCCTTAGAATAGAGCTGACTTAATTGTCCACCGCAGTGGAAATTTATTTTTGGCTTCTCCCCAATACAGCTCTTATAACATGAAATACAATAGATTCCAGAAAGCAAACTAACGCATTAATAGTATTAGTCATATGGATGTGAATTCATAATGATAGTGCAGCTGCCCTAAATAATTAACCTGTGTTCAGTATTTGTGTAGCACATGGAGTCAAAGATTTTTTTGTGTGTGTGTGTGTGTTCATCTCTGCTGGCCCTTTGCAGCCTGAGGCACCAAGCAGACAGGAAACAATCCAGTTGTGAAATGTGCAGGTGAAGAGAATCTGTGATAATGCTTTAGCCTTCCTATGCACAGCAACATGAATTACCTCATAAAGCTGTTTTGCAGCTTGACAGTCATTTTTCCTGTGGTACTATTGATTACTCTCTTCACATTGATGTTGCCGTACCAGGCTATCATATTAAAAGATAACCTGCAACCAGGTTTTTGTGTCCTGCCTCAAAAAACTGCTGGTTAACACCAGTTAACACCTGATGTTCATTGACCCGCTTTCAGTTTTCATTTTTACCATTTTTTTATTTCTTTACCTTGATATTTAGTGGGCCAATTTCATCAGAGATCTAAAATGTTTAACATATAAGTTGTAATTTTTATCCAGTAAAAATAGCCTATTTTTGTATTAATGCTGCTTTGCAAAGATGTTGCCTTCATCGCATTTCAGTCCTTCACGTTTATCATTTATTTGTCTGATTATCTTGTAGAATTAAAAACATCAAGTGGTAAGGCCTTCAATGGGCCAGATTTAGTAACAGTTTGATGGTGCTTCATTGTGCGCAAAATCCACAGGAACTGATTAACCAGGAGGGTATTCCAAGCATGTGGTTTAGTGACTAACCCAGTTAAGTGAACTCAGACCAAGTAGTAAACCTCCTAATAGAAGAGCCGTATGACTTCATTCTCCTAGCAAAACAAAGCCATTGGGCTCTTCTGTTAGGAGGTTTACTACTTACTATGAGTTAACTTATCCAAGTTTGTCACTAAACCACGTACTTGGAATACCCCCCAGGATGGTGCATTGAGGTTTGTTGACATTAAAGTAACAACGATCTTGAGTTGTTCCATTTTGCCAGAGTGGCCTACTTGAAGTAACATGTCGGCTAATTTTTTTGTGTCCCCATTGAAGTGCCATTAAACAAGTTAGATCCCCCACAAATAAAACAGCAATAGGCGGCCCCTAGTTTGGCTACTTCAGTTAATTTGTTGCAGCACCCAGCACATTTATAACATTTGCTATAGGCTACACAGCAAAAGTGACAAAAGCAGACCCTTTATACACGTAGTCTGTAGTTAACAAACTGAAATGAAATTAAATTAGCTATGATGTGCATGCATGAGTCACATTTTTTTTTTTATTAAATTAGCAAATGTTTGTAAAATTTATAGTTCATTACTTGAAGATCTGGCAAATTGAAATGACAATCTCCTTAGGTGAAACAGCTGCCAACATAAAATCATTTTCATAGTATAAAGTCATTTGGAGGTGACTAAATGGTACTTTTTCTCTGCAAAACTTTCATGACTATTAGAGTTTTGGTGTTGATAGCATCCCTAAGGAAAGGTGACAGTATTTTTTCAAGCATGCTTATTTGGTCAGCAGTGTGTCTGTTTATCAGCAAAGTCACACTAACTGTGAACTAACTGACTTGGAGTGGATTAGGACTAAAGAATTAGTCACTACTCTGTTGCTCGCTGCTCAAATGGATAAAATGCGACTTCCTTTTGTAAAACAGAAATCCTGAGTTTTGTTTATGTTCAGACTCGTCTGGCTAAGTTAGAAAATCATGAATCATGAATACCCGAGGAGATGCGCTTCAAAAGAGCCCTGAGCCCTAATTTTACATTTTGTCCACATGATCACAAGAAACAGCTACTAAAAGGGAGGGGGAACTAAAAATGTAATTTCTAATGAAATAGTTAATTTACTATTGAGAATAAAATGAAGGAAAGGCAAAAAGTTGCCTGATTGCCTCAGATCCATCAAGATGGTTTTCAGGGGCTTCCCTACTGTGAGCAGCTGGTAAATTGTCATAAGGAATCTTATTATTGATGCAAATGCACACTCTTTTGAACTAAATTTCATGTCTGGATACTTAAACTGTCAATCATCATGAATTTACGAGGGGAGAAAAAAAAACGTAAGAATAATTGTCAACAACTTTTCTAACATAGAGTCTTATTTTTTAAATCTTGGAGATCATGTAATGCATACCCAAGCAAATGAACAAATAATATTTTAAAGGACAAAAGAGACAGACATTTCTATGCTCACATTTTACATCCACTATCAAATACCAAGTGGTGCATCTAGAGAGGAGATTTTGTACATATGTATTTGTATGGAGGATGCAGGGAGGATTGTACATAATATTTTATATTTTTGCCAGTCTGGAACCTTAAATCCATCCGTAATGTGACGACTCACTCCTTGATTGGTATGACCAAACGTCTGAGTGGAGTGTTTGATAAAAACTCATTCTCTTAAAAATCCAGCATTCAAAATAAGTGGCATGTAACAGTGTTATGTAATTTCATAACAGCTTGATATTAAAAAGTGAAGTGGGAACTCCCCATGTGAACTACATTTTATAAGTGAAACCTCAAGCTCCAAATCTAAGGCAGGTCAGGTCGAGCAAGATCTTTTGACTTGTCACTTCAGTTCCCTTGCTGCCTGGAAAGCAAGACTATGAATTTTAGCCTCTCTGATCATTAGACTCACCCCTCCAATCATTTATTTTCTCTGTCCGTGTTAAGATAAAGTAGAAGTCGGGCATGGTTGCATTAAAAACAACTGAAATCTCTTTTTTGATGGTTTTATTATGTTTGATCATATATATTGCAGGAACAAAAATATATTCAGGAATAACACCACGGTAGATGCTCTGGAATTGTAATTTTGAGGGATGGCATAATGTGAAATTACTAGAGAGTAGCATCTTCCAAAGCTCTAACTGTTTCCTGAGCTAAACTGCTGGACTGACTAGCCCAAACTGTGCAAGACTGTCCATCTTTTTGTTACTGTGATATGTTAAAAGATTTACTTCAATCACAACGATCCCCATATTTTCACAAAACAATCTTAATTATCTGAATGTCACAAAATTCAGTTGCAGAACATAAAATATCCCAGTCTACTTTTACAAACTTCAGTAATGTCCAAATATGAATGGCACCCATAATTTCTGTCAAATACAGCAAATCATTTTTCACACGGATGTGATTTTCAGCGAAGTAATTTTGGTATCCACTATTATAAAATGAAATGTAATAGCCATAAAACCACCTACCTAAATTATATCCTCTATGGGCCAAGAAACTGCATGTGTCATAGAACAGCTTATTTCAATAACAAAGTGACATGGTTCTAGATGGTTAGCCTTGAGTCGAGCTTCATTAGCGGGAAGAATAATCACACATTGTTGGTTTATGGAAGCCTTCCTCTGTAATTAATTTATTAATATAATTAGCCTGTAGGCATAGAGCCAGCCTAATGCAGCTTAGAGCCAGAGAGCTGAAAAAAAAATAAATGAAACACATTTCTTTTCACTCATAATCTCCGAAACAAATTATTAAAGGAACATTGAGATGCAGAAATAAACACAACCTAAGCATATGAAAATTACATATGGAAAATAGACCCACCAGGAGATCCATTAAAGAATATTCTATTCATAACACTGATGCTATAAGCCATGATGCCATTCATTCAATTTGAATTCTGACTTTAATACTGTTGTTCTTGCCCTTGCCTTGTATTTTTGTTATTGTCATGAGGACTGTGCAGTTTATCCTTCTAAATATTTTTCATAGATTTTATATGCAAGTTTTTTTGTTCAGCCACAAAACAGTTGTATGTGACTCATTCTGTTGTTATCACAGACAATCAGGATCTTGCATAATTCCAGGAGCATGATATGCAAATACTAAAGTGCTCTTCAGTTTAGATGCAAATTAAATGAACTTCTTTTTAGCATATCCAATATTGCTTGTTATGAAATATTTGTTTGTCACCATGAAAGGGCGTGAGATACCACATCCAATACCGATTAGGATCTGCTAATGTGTCCACTTGAGGATTATGCTTGTCTCCTTCACATGTTTGTACATGAATGTTCTGTTCAGAATCACACCTTATGTTTACAAATACTGAAACCAAATTTAAATTACATGAACATTTCAAATCATTACAACACTGAAAAAGGTGGAACTATGGGCAGCATAACTGTTTCTACCATGCCTTGTAAAATTATACAATAAGGGCACTAAGATGTGAGAAAAAATGTGAAATAACATATCTACATATGTCATTAGCCTGCTGTTATAAGTTTAGAGTAAGCAGCAAATTCAGTGAAAGAGCATGAGGTCAAAAAAGGCAATAAAAAGCCTGCAGGAGCTCACAGGGGTCCTTAGAATAAAAAAGATAGAAAATTGCAATTGTCAGAGCCTCTTACTAGAGCAAATTCAAAGCTGAATAAATGTCACTTTAATCAGTAACCATTAAAGATAGAGAGAGCTACCATGTAGAGTTCCCTTTTCCCAAATTAAACGCTTTTTTTGGCTGCTGTAAAATATTTGTGTCATTGGGCAGAGAGCCAAAGTATTGCCCACAGCAACTATCAGAAGTTATTCATCTTGTTATTCATACTTGTACATTGGTAAATTGTATTATTTTGCAACATAGAATTGTGATACATTATATTAGGATTTACATGCCATTGATTGGCAAAGAACCTCTTTAATGCCCAAATGCAAACATGATTCTACAGAACACCTGGAAATATTTATAACTATCGAGTAGAAAATAACTGATTCCAAATGCATTTGTGTCCCTTGGGTCAAGATTTGCTTGAGACATGCTCTGCAAAAGTTATAGCTGTGAATCTTGGGTAAATCTCTAACAGCTTTGCACATTTGAACACAGCAATATTTGTTCATTCTTTGCAAAATTACACAGGCTCCCTCAAGCTGGGTGTGGACTGTTGACGAACAGGAATTTTCAGCCCCTGACAAAGATTCTGGATTGAGATCTAGGCTTTAACTAAGCTACTCCAGATCAGTGACTTTTCACACCGTTCTAGTATGGCTTGGGTCATTGTGCTGATGGCAGATATGTCTTCCATTAAGCCTGTCTGAGTAAAGATTTCTGTTGGTTTTCCTCCAGAATGCCTCTGTTCTTTGCTGCATTCACTAAGATGACTTGTATCCTCGGAAGTTATTCTAGTGAAGTGAAGTAGCCACATCTCCCATTTCCCCATGCTGCCACCACCACACTTCAAGGCAGGGGTGGTGTTCTCAGGATGATGTGAGCTGCTATACATATGCTAAACATAGCACTTAGCGTTGAGGTCAACTTGGAGCTCATCAGACCATAGAATCTTCTGCCATGTGAACTTGCTGTAAAAAGTACACTTTCTGGCAAAATGTAGTCGAGATTAAATGTGTTTTTTCCCCAACATTGGTCTTCACTGCACCTCTTTCCCACGAGCCCAGATTTGTGATACACCCTAGTAGTTGCTCTTACTGCATGTATGTGCATACCGTTTAATCTAAGCCATGGACATCCTTAAAAGGTCTTGTAAACCTCTGTTTGGCCTCATAAATGAATGCTTCTCTCACCCATATGCTCAGCTTTAAGAGGATGCCCTGTTCTGAATAGATTCACCTATTGGGCTATGTTTTCTCCAGTTCTTAATAATCTCCATGGACACAACTGGGTATGCTTTATTTACACACTGGGCTTTAGTGGAAGTGCCGCTGACTTGACTACATGAGTGAACACCATCTAAGGAAATAAATCTACTATTTTCTGTTTAATATTAATTAAGGAAAGTATGAAGAATAAATTTTCATTTAGATATTGCAACTAATTGGTTTTAAATAAGATCAAACCAAGTATGAACGACAAAAAACCCTATTATGTAGAACTCATTCATAGTTTTAAACTAACGATCAAAAGAATGTAATTTACTTCATAAATTCAAACCAAATTGAAGTGAATAATCCAAGAGGTATAATATCTTCAGGTTTTAGACAGAGAAGACACACACACAGGCTTTAGGAAAACAAAATATATTCTGTAGATATAAGCCTGAATGTGATGTCTGAATTGTGAGAGCCAGCAAAGGTGGCAGTGCAGGGGTGTAAATGTACAGAAGCACAGAGTCAGTGTTAGCCCCCACTCCCCTTCCTCACACTGGGCAAACCCGCAGGCATTTCTCTCTCTTTCTCTCTCTCTCCCTCTCATTCACTCATCTATTCCCCTGTGTCCCCCTAAACCTCTGACATGCACTGCAAAATCACACAGTCTATCTACTGCAGTCCTGACAGTGGAAGGCCAGGCCAAAACGTACTTATATATGTGTGTGTGTGTGTATATATATATATATGTGTGTGTGTGTGTGTGTGTGTGTGTGTGTGTGTGTGTATATATGAATTTACACACACATACTCATATCACCTCTTCAGTCTCTCAGTCGCATATTACATACACTCTCATGAGACATACACAGTTATGGACACACACACACACACACACACACATACACACATACACACGCACCTCAGTGACAAACCAGACAGATGTATACACAAATATTGGGGTATAAGGAAAAGTACTATGTTTTTATATATGGAAAGCACTAAAAATAAGTGATGCAAAAGTGATGCATCTACAAAGCACAAGAACACTGAACAGTAAAGTTGCTTCATGAGTTGGTTTCCTTAAACTTGTATTTTGAATTGAGAAACTGCATCAAGATAAGGGCTCAGCTGAATTCTGACACCACCCCTGATCATTAGTCACAAAATTCAGTGGTCAAGGTTAAAATCTTGAATTATTTATCCCATAACTTGTAATTTCTTATCCTAACTTTAACTTTAACAATCCCAAATAAGAGTGCTGTCATAGTGGACATAGATGCATCCTGTATCTGGGATTCATGGTTCAAATCCCTGCTATCCATCACTCACCAACCGTGATTTGGGGTTGAGGGAAACACTCTTGGCAGTGGTCCCTTGGGTGGGTGTGTTGGCTCAGGGCATTTTCGCTCTTGGTGCCAGATGGCAGTCACTAGCGGTCAGGCACATATGTACTTGAAACATGTGTTAGCCTCATTCACCTTGACTGAGGGGGCTACCATGTGAAGAGGACATTGATATGAGGTCCTGGGTGATCAGACATTCCAATTGGTGAGGAAATGGGAGAGAAAATTTGGAGGAAATATCGAAAACCCAATAAAACAACAACAACATTACCTGAAATCTCATGGTTAACCCCTGAGGCACACTGCACTCACAGGTATCAGATGTATTGTTTTGTACTAAATTCACAAAATCAAGTTTCTTGACATATAAATCTCCCCAAAGTTTGATTAATTTGAAAATGGTAATGAAACAAACAAGTGTTAGTTTTGTTAAATAAGTCTGTTTCACTGCCTTAAATAGTTGCTTTCATCAATCTAGGACTATTTCTATATTTTCAGCACACCGGTTATTTACAAAAAAAAAAAAAAAAAATGAAGGTGCTGGTCCCTCAACAGCATGAGAAATAATCAGAAAGCAAATAGAAACATAAAACAAATAAACAATATGCCTGTATCTCACATCTTTTATGTTCAAGTCGCAAGTTTGTTAAGACAAAATACCCAAAAACTAGACTAGGCTCAAAACAAAGCTGTTATATAATGAATACATTTCAAATCATACAAAATGTGTGTGCATTTTGTGCTGTTTCATGATGGAGACCAAAAAACAATTTTTTAGACCCATATTGTCTGTTTGTCTATAGCTGCTGTTCTTTTTCAAGCAAAACTGACAACACTGACTTAGACATTGTCTTCAAAGTCAGAAGAAAAACAAGAAACGTTGCTCCAATAGGATTCCATGGAACCAAAGCATGGACACCTTGTTCCAATGAATAAGAAATGACAAATAACATTCATTATTCACCATATTGAGATTTCACTCAGTCAAGACCTACCTGGTGTCACTTCTGATGACATCAGCTCAGCAACATCAGTGCAGTTTCCCTCCACTGAGAGCTATTCATGACAGCCATAAGATTTTAAGTCCCATACTTGGGGATAAAATGTGCACCAGAATATAAACAGTGAAATGCAACTTTAGATTTTTGTTTGTTTGGAGGTCAAACCATTTTATCAATCTCATCCAAAGAAGAGTTACTGGGCAACTATTAATCAAGCAGGAGGAGGTGATTAGAAGAAGTACAATTTGCTAATTTTCTTATCATCAGATTTTAATATAGTTATGTCTGTCCTTTGACCGACTGAGCACATGTAAGGGGTGTAAGGAGAACTTTGATGGGGGATATGGAATAAAACCTAATCGAAGAAATTTGGGTGGAGTACAATCACGCTTGACCTTGATAGATAGTTCCATCAGCTTAATCATAAGGTCAAAAGCCATCAGATAAACAATACAATAACAAAGACTTTCATCATTCTGAGCTGCACAAACATATAGCTTAGAACTTCGGTTCAACGCTACATGCAGTTACTGATCATGTATTACAAATATCCACTAAAAATACAGTCTCAGAAAAGAACTGCTGCTTATTTACAACCTGCCTAAATAATTAATGTGCTTGAGCACTCAGCCAAACATCATGTGGCCCTCCCTGTATTTCATATCACTTAATAATACCTTTATTCCTTTATTATATTTATTTAGCCAAACCATACTACAGTTTTCTATAATAACTGGCAGTAATATTCTTCCATAACATGACTTAAATGCCCAACAGCATGTATAAATGTAATTCATTAAGCCAAATGGCACGTGCATTTGAAATCACAGTTAATGTGTATGTTTGTGTATTGCATACACATCCACTAATTGACAGACTCATCATTTATCTGATTAACAATTTAATAGCCATTAGCCATCTTAAATAATGATATATTTAATGGCTAAATATGTCTTATTATCTACAGCTGTCAGCTGAACAGAATGCAAATCAGAAGACTGACATTAGGTTTATCATCTTAACGTTTCCACACAAGCAACCAAATATATTTTCATTACAAACAGTGAACTGCCAGTTTTGTAATAGAAATTGTAGGACGGTGTATGCATTTGTACATATTTAAAATAAATGTACATACAATGTAACACCAGCATATACACATTTGTAGAGATTTAGATTTACCCACCTTTAATTGTTGCCTTCTTCCTGTCCAGGACTACCAACGAGACTGATTAAATGAGGTTTAAAGCACCCTGCTCTAATTCCGTACCTGTGACCTTCTGTTCATCTTGTGTTGAAAATGCCTTGTTTTGATCTAAGGCTTTCAATTCACTTTCATTTAAAACCATGGAACCTTTTCATGACCTCCAAACATACATTAAGTGTCTCAGTTTTGTCTGTGGTCCTCTCCTTTTCCTCTCCAAAAAGAAATCAGATGGTCCACTCACAGTAACTCACTTACATGACACACTGTAGAAGACAAAACAAGAAAGAAAAGTATCTGAAGGTCATTAGTTCCATTGTCACTATTTTAAATGCAAAGTAACCTATGAACCAAATCCTGTTTTCTGCACTGGTACAATGGCTTTGTCCTCGTACTGACAATCCTCCTTTTTTTATTTAGGAAGCCTTTCATCTACTGTTGAGCCAAGAGATCTTAGACTTGAAAGAGAATATGATAGATTTACGTTCTAACCCATGAGTTCCAAGGCTAAGACCAGGCCCAAATCTGATCCCCATGACCAGCTGTTTCATCTGGTCATAATGCTATACAAAGTGATGTGTCCTGTTCAGTTCAAGATGCTGGGATAAACAATCCACAAATTTAAGTATATTAATAGCATATTAAGCACATAAACAGTGAAAGAAAGAGAGAAAGAAAGAAAGAAAGAAAGAAAGAAAGAAAGAAAGAAAGAAAGAAAGAAAGAAAGAAAGAAAGAAAAATGCAGTTGTTGCATGCAGAATATCTTTCAGATGAAGTTTAGAGCTTTGAGAAGTATAGTAGATTCAGATGATTATGGATGCTGTTTGTCACTTTGAAGATAAAAGGGAGTGGCATCCCTTCTGCAGTGTGAGATGTGAGGAGTACAAGATCAAATGTTGAACAAGATTTACACTGCAGACAAATCCAGTAAGTCTGTCCAGTACACCCTTGAGAAAACTTCAGACCTTTGACAAGACAAGAATCGAGACAAAATATTTGCCTAGTTAAAGGATAATCGCTGATAAGAATAAGTGATTTACTTTGCATTTGAAGATTGGCAATATAATACCAATTTAAATATGACAAGAGAATGACTTGTAAGTTCCTAGAAAATGTGGGAGTGGGATTTTTGACATGAGCTATTTGCATTTAGATAGAGATGTTAGTTTTCACCTAACGCAATGATTAATGCAAAAGCACAGACATGACAAACTAAGTCTGTGCCAGGTGCATGATGGGGCATGAGAAATGGGGTGGGCTGCAAAATTCTAAATGAAAATACACCATTTACACATGCATTCATTCATAACTCACAGTTTCTTAGAATCGCAAACAAGCATTTCATTTGTCACTCATTTCTTGTCATAGAAGCAATTTCATACGCACAATGCCCCCAAAATCTCATAATAGTTCATACTGAATGTTTACAATACAATAAAAAATGTAATGATTGCAATATGATTACACTACAAAGTGTCATCATCACAGATTCCCAAAACTGATTTCTGCATCTACAGCAAGCAACTGTACTACTATTCATAAATCAACTTTCCAAGGCAATGAAGCAATTAAAACCAGACGGCAAACAAACAGAAAATACAGAAAATTTAGATGCTATCTGACATGTGAATGTTACCTGAATACATATTGTATCATATGGATCAATAAAAAAATAATCTTATCATTAGTTTAATGATCCAAGGATTCTGTTTTTCAAGAATTTTCTGTTTCAGTTCAGTTGTTTTAGTAGCATGGTGCCAACACATCTGATAAGAACTGTTTTTTAAGACATAAACTTTATTAAAACTGTAACTCTAAGGAGTCACACCCAATCTGGGCATTATTCATTTACAACAGCTGAAAGAGACAAGCTTATACTGGTCCCCCTTCATCAACGGGGAGCGCATGATCAAGAACCAAACAACTGGTCTCCGTGTGAAAAATGAACGTGCACTGAATGTTATCCACCGTCACCATTTTATGATTTCCTACTAGGAGATTTTCATGAAAGAGAATCATATATCTTTGTTATTCCACATTCATTCCCTACACACATGTGAAGAAGCTACAGTGATGAATGCTGATAAAAATTCCAGTCTCTATGTTTAGATAAACATGACATATTTTGTGAGAAATTGTTCATGAACAGAGAATACTTTAGATATTTTTCACTGCCGATTAAGCACAGATCTCAAGCTTTCACCTTTAGAAATTAATCAAAGTCAAGTAATAATCATGTAACTGCATAACAGTATCAATGAAAAGAAAAAAACCTGACTTCAGTAAAAACATAAGTTTTGGATTTTCATGGTAAATTACACCAAGAACTGAAGAATAGATATTATATTTATTCTTGAAGAATTATACCAAGCACTGAATAATAGATAAACTAGACAGATTTTGTCCGGAGAAGAAGCATCTTTGTTTCTGCAAGTGAAATTATTTGAAGCCAAAGCATTAAACTGACAGACTGGTGTTGGTTTCACTTTTTGTAAAAAAAAAAAAAAAAAAAAATGAAAAGAAAAAAAAACAGAAATAAAATTTTTTTATGAAACATTCTTAATATTGTTTTCTGATTATTATGTTAAATAGAAAATACAAAATACAAAATTCAATGTTCAAAAAATATTTTGAAGGATATGAAGCCATTAGATCAGGAAGAGGGACTGCTAACAAGCTGTGCACACAGCTGTGTGTGTGTGTGTGTGTGTGTGTGTGTGTGTGTGTGTGTGTGCTGTAGGTGTGTGTTTGCATGGGTATGGTTACATTTCTCTTTGGACACAGAAGCCTAAACCCTTATCCTCTCACAGTGGTGCATTCATACAAATCACATTACTAGTACTACCAACATTTTCCTTGTTTCTTTCCCACTGATTCTCAATGAACAAATCACTGTCAAAACCAGAGGGGCTGATGGCAAGAAGGCCTCTCATTTCTACCTGAAAGAGTCTTAGCTAAATCTATTATATTAATACCATACTGAGACCAAAATTTACCGCAGGTTCTAATTAACCATTCACAAGACAGAAGTGGAAAATTATAAGTCACTAACATTGTTAGCATATGTGCTTTTGCTTATTGAAAAGGTACGTGCACAAATTTTATCTCTCTGTAAAAACAAATTCTACAAACTCAGAGTTTACAACTAACTGCTTTATTACCATCTGAAAATGTATACTCATATTCTCCTGACCTTGCATTCTCCAGCTTTACTTTTGTTGGCCTAAATCTGAGTTGCACAGGGAATCCACTTTGTCTAAACCACACTTACAAAGGGAGGGAGGAAGTCAACCCAGAGCTATGGTGTCTCTTCTACTTCCATTTTCACAACTGTTCTTTTGCCCGCTGTCAAGGAGAGACAGTCAGCGGAAACAAACATCCCTCAGGGAGCTAGTTACAGAACAAACAGTATAAACTTTGTTTCTCTGAAAATGTATAAACACTGGTATCCTTGGACACCCAGGTAGCTCTTCTCTTTCTCTAGACACATTCATTAGTGTAAGCTGTGTATGGAAATACTACATGTGAATTCCTGCTTACGGTTACAGTCACCATTAAGAACATGTATGTGTGAATAAATATTTAAATTGGAGACTGGGTTGAGATTACCTTATGAAAATAGGAATAATCATCAGCACTCATGTACGTATTCAAAATCCGTGAGTTTTACAGTCTGTTTTAGCACTGTTTTAGCTAATCCTTGAACTTTCAAGGACAAAATAAGAGAAAAACCCAGGAGTTCAAAAACAAGTTCTACTTATATTTTTCGTGTTTTTAAAAATAAAACGGCTCTGAAAATGGCTAATGTAAATTTGCCAACAGTGTTAGAATCAAAGTCAAGTATCATTCATTGAGCAGCATTATAGAAGTATGGTCTGTATAAGAGGAGCCTGACAGCAGTATTAGAGGTTAAACGTAAAGTCTTGTATTTTAGTAAAGTACATATATCAAGAACTGAAAAAAAGCATACACTCCACTTTACTCTGGTGAGGTAAGCAAATTAAGCTTAGTTGTTTTTGTATATTAAATTACTTGAAACCGTGTGAGTCAATTGACAGACTGTTGTTGGCTGCACATTTCTCAAAAAAAAAGAGAAACAACCTGAAGAGATCTATTTGTGAAGGGCTTTCAATATTGTTTATTGGTTATTATGTAAAATACAACTTTGCTGTTATTACAAGGATATGGCGTCATTGATGAGACCAAGAAGGGGAATAGGAATTGGCTATTTCAATTATATAAACTCTTGAAAATATTATTTTATGTTTTCAAGAGGTTCATGATTGTTTGCTCAATCTGAACAAAAAGATGACTCATTTAATTAATGGTTTGGGTGGGAGACAAAATCACCCACTCAGAATTCCAGTGTGAACAAGCACTCATCCTATTCAAAAAGAAAAAAGTTGTGTTCCGTTGGGGTATTGAAAGGCTTTCAGTGTTTGCTGGATACATGGGTGATCTGGTGAAAACAGATACATTTCCTGATATCTATTGTAGTTACAGAGAAACTATGGCCTCACTGCTACAAAAATAAACAACAAAATAATAAACAATATTTCTCTCATTTATGTCATTGTGATTATATATGAAATTCTAAAGCAAACACACATTTTCATTCACACACACGCACACGCACACGCGCATACACACGCACACACACACACACACACACACACACACACACACAGACACACACAAGTGAGTTTCAAAAAGAAAAGGGCACAAACTGCAGCATATCGCAGACATTCGCCATATCCACCACACTGGGTTCCTCTCCAACCAGAATTCCTTTGTTCCTGTTAAAATACAAACTCGGCCTCGGTGTTCAGCATGTACTTTTTATTGCTCTCAGCATAGCTTGAGATTTCAAATCAACACTTAGCTGAAGTGAAATCTCAGTGTGATCGAGTCCTCCCTGGTGACTGTGCAGCATCGCTAATGGCCTTGTTCTTGGCCCAGCCAGCGCAGCCTGTCGATACAATTCACTTCCGCTTTTCTCCCAACTGCCAGCTTCCATCTAGAACCAATTCATGATCTCAGATGGTGTGCACCTTTCAATGGCCTTTACCTCCCACTCACCTACAACACCTCATCCCTCTATTCCACCCCCTAAGCCTCCGTTTTCCTTCCTCAGGGAGCCTATGCCTACTTTTAATAATCCAGGAAAATGGCAGGAAGAGCTAGCTGGACCCATGGGAGGAAATGGACGTTCTTTATGTTATTGCCCTCTGAGAGGACATCACTCAATAGCAGCTGTACAATATTCAATGTTCAGTTCTTTACAACATTCCATCAGGAACCTAAACACTGAATGACCATGAAAGCAATAAACCCTTCTTATTGTACTCAGTGAATTTTTGGGCTGTTGCCATGATCATCAAAATGACATTTTGTTGTTGTTTTTTTTTGATGGAGAACTTTTTTAGGATGTGGTTGTTCTGAGGTTTTCTACATAAGAATGGTTAAAGTTTTTCTTTTTCTGTTTCAGTGAAAGGTGACTTTGTTCTCTTCTACTCTCCTAACATCCCTTATCCATCATATTCTGTTCACTCCATTCACAAATACAGTTAGGCCTGTCACACTTTTAAACAGAGCCAGGGGAGAGGCCTTTTCCCACCATTTAAGAAAAATGAGAAACTCAATATTCAGTCAGTGAGCATGTGCAGTGATGTGTAAAATTGTGTCATTTTGCTGTCTCTCGTCACACTGGATACCACAACAGGCCTTGTCACCTGCGATTTATGCATTACTTTGATAATAAGATATTTATTAACGACAAAGACATAAAGGAGCAGGCTATTGTGCAAAAATGCTGATTATAAAACATTTCTTTGCATTTGAAAACAAGAACATTTTGAGGTGAAAATAGCTCTGGAATAACTAGGCATTTTGCAGATTTATTTATTGTTGCTGATTAATATTAAAGGTCAAATTATTTTTTGATTGAGACTTTGTACATCACAAGCTGGAAGTTTAGATGTTTAAAACTGTGGTGAAAACAACCGAGTATGAAACAAACTGTAAATAACAACTTCAATTCATAATCTGAATAACAACTTCAATTACTGTAACAAATGTTTTCACTCCTTCACTCTTTAGAACTATTCCAGGTCTATCAACCTCATCAGAGTTCTGGGGAAGATTTTCATTTTAATCATGGTACAGCCCTAGTGAACATGCCTCCATCATTTATATAGATGCAGGGCATCTATAAAAACAAATCAAAACTTGTGTTTTACCCACTATGCAATTAATATTAGAAAGCAGCTTATCAGTGATAGACACTGTGATCAAAACTGACTGATTACAAACGGGTTTCACAATGAGACATGAAATCTATATTTGCAGGTAACCGTTAGATGAATTATGGATAAATGTTCAATAACTGTCAACAGACAACGTAAATAGACAGAATAAACAACTAAAACATATATATTGAAGGTATCCTCAAAACACTAGTAAATCATAGATGGTAGCATATCTTCTTATTCAAGTACAGCTTCTTCATCTCCTTCTTCCTCTTCTTGCTTTTCCTACAGAAACATCAAAGGAATTTCCTTTGACAGAGGGAATCATCTTTGCCCCCATCCAGTTCTGCTCCACCTTGACCTTTCCCTCTCACTTTGCCTCATTTAAATGAATGACTTCAAACCCTACCACCAGTGTGACAGGTTTCTCTCTGATGTATGAGGATTCTATCCATCATTAGAGTTGAGAGAGCCCTGGTGAGAGCAGTCAGTCATTATGAGCTGTGGTTTAAGGCTTCAGGTCTCTATGTCAGCACCTTAACTGCATTATACAGGGCAGAGGTTGAGGAGGCCAAAGCTCAGCTAACTCAATACCTGCAATGGGGACCTGAGACAAATTCTCCTCTGTCTCCAGCAAATCAGTACTTCTGGTGACAGGTTACAGATACCTCACCTTAAAAGAAATGAAAAATAGAGCAAGGCGAATTCCATGTAATCTCTCTAGAGAGGCTGTCAATCCATTCAATAGTGGTAGATCTCGGTCAAGGTAATTTCCTCAGTGGATTTGCAGAGAACATTGTAACTGGGGAAGTTTAATATCACCAGTTTGACTTGGTGTGCAGAGAGGTAACAGGGATTGAGGAACCTGTGATAGGGGTTTCTACAGGGAAAGTGTGGCCAGTTTCATACAATAAAGGCTGCAGATAAGATGCATCATATGGTTAAAATGTGATGGATTATTGCTGAATCTCTCTGATGTGCCATTCAATATTCCATGCTCATAAAATATATCAGTCACACTAGCAAAAGGATTGAGCCTCAGTTTCACAGCACAGCATGCTGCATTTTAAAGACCACACAGAGCTGATAAATACATTAGTCTTAGTCTACCTAAGGAGAGTGTTGAGTAGCTACTGCAAGCAATGGTACCACTGAGCAAACAAATTAACAAGAAAATGCCCTTATTTCAAAATGTGTCATCTCAAATTGCTTAACAGTTATTTCTAAGCACTGATTTTTACTCAGTCTACACAGTGCATGACAAGGCAAAGATGATGGCATATACAAACTTTGCTCAAGAGACTGAACACTGCTATTAATGCATTATACATACTTTTAAAATGTTATCCATGCTTTGATATGTCTTATCTAAGACCCTTTAATTAAAGTGGCACCCTAATTCTGCAGTAAAAAGTGTGTATTTCTGGTGCAAGGGATGGCAAGTTACAGAGCAGCAGGGATCTTTTTTAGACAGACATGTAATTTGAGGTAAGTGAATACATCAAAGATTAAAGTTTAATCCCAGATTATTCTAAAATTTGATCATGAGAGGCTGCCAAAGTAACCTTGTTGAGGATTAGTCTGAAGACAACATTTGCTTTCCTGGATTAAAGCTATCCACTTAGTACCTCTTTTGATTTCAGGGTTTCTTGAACAACACTACAGGCCCAGCATTAGTTTTACAGAAACTCCAACCCTGTCCTACTATATACCCTATAATACAACTTCTTCAATTAACTACACAGCACTCTGGCCGTTTTAATCACCACTGCCAAGACAACTACATTATAATTATTCAAACTTGTGACATCTTTTATCCTTTTTGGTGTATATCAAACGTTTGTTTGAGGATCTGTGTCAGTTCGATTCAGACATGGGCTCATTTTGTTCCACTACATTTCTGCTGCTGTACCCCCAAAATCACATCATTTATCCATCCAGTGCTAGACAGCTTTCTGCTTGTATATTCTGTTCTGGATTTTTATTGTGGATGGCCATGTATCTTGGGATCCTCACCTCAAAATATGGCTTGCAGCACTGGACCTCTGGCTGTGAGAACAGTTACTACTTTGATAAGCAAGCTGAAAAAAAGTTGTGACAGTTGGGGGGCTGGCCAAAGGTGAGTGTCTCATTCTTGAAAATGGAGTCATGCCATGTTTGTCATTTTTACTGGCAGTATGTGCTACTTTGTTTTGTAATAAACAGTGTTTTTGGCCCACATTTTCCAAATCATGACTGCACTACACGTGTCTAAAATGAGAAAAGTTATTCCAAAGAGAAGAGAAAGAACTGGAAGCCAGTACACACTTTCATGATAGATATATGCAAATGATAAAGTCTGGGATCTGAAATTAAACAACCAGATTCTTTCGTCAAATTTAAAAGGTTGTTTCTGTCCAATCTGGCAACACTTCATTAGCTTTTCACAGTTGCTTTAGTATTGCTCCCTTAATATAGGGCAAAATCCATTCATACATTTCTCAAGTATCTTCAGAGTTTCAGTATATTCTTCATTACAGCAATGAAGCTCGACGAGCTTCATTGTCCTAAAATATGAGGCTACGGCAAACATCACTGACACAGCTGGCATTGACATTATTGATTTCAAACTCAGCTCTGACAGTTCTACATGAGGGCAATCTCTCATTTAGCCCTGCTGTTATGTTATTCACAACCTTTCATCAACACTCCCTACAAAGTATGGAAATGAGCTCTACACAAGGGGAATAAAGCAGCACAATGCTTGGATAAATTACTATGAACAATTCATATTAAATCTCATGACATTTCAGCAGATAATCGACAGAGCACGTCACTTGATCTTCAAGTGATATAGATGAAAACACAATTACAATGATTTAATGGATGACTAGATGATAAATAAAGAGGGCTACACTTTTGCACTTGCGCAGTTTTAAATTATGTGGACAACTCATAAATTTACCTCACTAGTAGAAACCTGTCAGTAATTGATTTTGATGTCATGATGTTTCCTTATCAGGCAGCAGAATGAAATGAGGGAGGACAGGGATTTGAGTTGAATAATTTTAAAATATCAGTCCAGAATGAAATACACCATCAAATCTACAAGTCAGCATGCTGATCTTATGGTCACTAATTTGAACAACAATATCTGTGTATATTTCACTTTTAGCATTTTTGCCTCAAAGTAATCAACCTGAAAGACTGAACATACTTATATTCCCACTATAGTGTCTTAGATGGGAAACCATGGAAACATAAGAGTAGATACAAAGGCTAACATTCAGATCAATCTGGTCACTTTGTAAAATTTTTGACCCCCCCTCCTTTTTTTTTGACATTTTCCTGGCAGTGTATAATAGGACCCCTGTGATGTGGGAAAGGCATTGTTTTTCAAGGATGCACTCTCCAATCAGTCTTCCCCTGTGGCATGTTCATTCATTATTTACATCAGTGACATCCACTTAATTTTCCCCATTATAATGCTTGCATCGTCTGAAGTACCCACTTGTTTCCCTTTGTGGCAATTCCTATTCAAGGTCAACTTTTCTCGCCATTTGAATACATGATATTCTTTCAAGGGCTCAAATGAGGGCTCAGCTCTGTGGTCTGCCTCTGTGCCCCAGGGTGACAAAGCAGGGAAAGAGAAGGATGCACTTTTGGCACAGAGAATAAAAGCATGTTGCCAGTAGAAGATGTTCTTTTCTTCTCTTTTTTGAAAACCATTACCAGTTTTGAAGCACAGTAGCAACTTGTGCTGAAAATGAAAACACCTGTTTTTACCCAAATACCAAGATGCCATTGCAGATAAGCAGAGTTTCACAAGTCACATCTGTAGAGGTGTTTTACTACAGCATTCTGCCTTTGTCAGAATGAATGATGATCACACAGGAAAATAAGGCCAAAGGTTCTGAAAGAAACAAAGAATTGAAGACAGAGAAATACATTGAAATTGTAGATTAAAATGGCACTGTTCACTGATAAGCCGTAATGTCATTTGACTTTTTTTTTTGCCTGCTTTTCTTGTGAAAAACAAACTACCCTGATGTCCAATGCTGACAAGATGCATTCTGTAATGTGTTTGCAGTAGCAGGACAGCAGTATAAACTACAGGAAAATGTACATATCTTTTTCGGTAGAATGCTTGCTTGATTTTTCAGAGGTTTTGATTTAATGAAGTCCTTACTAATGCTCACTCACTCATTTTCAAAGCCGCTTATCCTATTTAAGGTCGCGGGGAGTGCTGGAGCCTATCCCAGCGCTCATAGGGCGAGAGGCGAGAAAACACCCTGGACAGGTCGCCAGTCCATCGCAGCCTTACTAACACATATGGGAAAAATAAAAACAGAGAAGAGATATCTCATGTGGACGGTGTGTAGGTCATATTATGAAAAGGTTATACATGATGAAAGTCAAGGCCAATGGGCTGTTCTTTGAAGCCATCACCAGAGATCATGGACAGGAAACAAAACAACATCCAGACTGTGTCTAACAGGTGTTCATCCAAAGACATAGAAAGATACCATGGAGTGCAATGTATGTGCTTTATGTATGATCAGCAAAGGACAGAGTCCCACTGCAGACCAAGGGTGTGGCTGTGTGTGTATTCCTATCAGCAAAAGTAACTGCGAATCAAATATTTTTAGCACCTGCGGTAATTATTTCAGGCTGCAAACAATCCATCAAAGTATGATGATAAAAGTACCTTATGGAATCATAAAGTTATCCATTTGCTATTACTATATGTATTACTCTGGAGCTGTTCATAAGATTTGCTAAGATCCCATTATAAAAGAGCGATGTTAGAGTAACGTTGGAACCCTCTGAATAAAATGTACACGTACCACTGCAGGGCCCTGTGGTTTGCTAGTGAGTCTGTAGGACAGATTCAGAGATCAAAGATTTAATAGAAATGTCAGGTACAATACAGGCTTCATGCAGAGGGAGCACCTTCTGACATGTCCTGAGTCATGTACCTCAGTCAGATGTTAAGTTAATAGCCATTCAGTGCTGGTCTGAAGCAAATCCCCTTTATCAGAATGGAAATTGAACTGCAACATTTAATGACTTTATAGCTCTTTGCAGCATATTAATGGAAAGAGTAATCAATACCAATGTGCATTTGCTGAGACACACACAATTCCTCTCGAACTTGGAACACATTTTGAAAGTAGATGCTTGACTCCGTGATAAGAAAAGGCATGATGTACGTTGGGTAAACGACAAAAACCATTACCAACAGGGAGACTTGGATTAAAATGTTTAAAACTGTATCTGTGAGAGTTAGAGATGTTCATACAAACTGTATGGATATCATTTAACATTAAGTGCAATCCATATGAGAGGACCCTCCCACCCTGGAAATGACTTATTTCAAAAGCTTCTTCAGCAAACGCCTCCGAGAAATCGTAACTGAAATCAACAACGACCTCAATAGTTTCTTTCTCAGTGTCATATCTGTGCTTAACCAGCATCCCTCCCCCATAACACCACATTCCGACCTAAAAACAGTGAACTGTTGTCATTGTTTATGTGTCTCATACATTTTGCACTAGAACTGGATTGCCCTGCTGCACGCGTTTACTTAACTGCACTTTATCTCTTCACACCATGCTCTTGTACCATAGAACTGTGGTGTCCCACTATTCACGGTTACATAGCTGCACCTTACTTGTCTCACCATGTCCCTGCACACTGAAATGTAGCCTGTATACTGTGTATTGTGTTTAGTGTTTGCCTCCCTGTCTTGAACATTTTGCACATACTGTGAACAATGTGTATTTGTGAATTATGTTACGTGTTTTACCCCTGTGCCTTGCACATTCTTGTATCCACTGTAAATTGTGTGTAATATACATATACTGTTAATTGTGTTTTTGTGTTTGCCCTGTACCCCTAATATTTATCTGTTATGTAAAGTATGTCAGAATTCTGTCGAGCAATTTTCAAACATGCCAAAACAAATTCCTGTACCTGACGAGGACTGGCGAATAAATGTGATTCTGACTGCAGTGTTTAAAATAACAGTTTACATAGTACGTGACACTAGCAGACAGCGTTGCTACAGTCCGTCTCGAAGCGACTCTACTGTTGATAGTTAGGGCTGTTACAAATGTTTTCATAGCTCCGGCTTTAGATACGTATAGTTTATTCTTTCTCACAATCACGTTCACTTCCACCCGAGAGACACTTTGTTGGGGACATTTTAAAAAGTATTTTTTTTAGCGTACAAGCAAAATTGGAGTTCTTTTGATAGAGACTATTTAGCTCTGTTTTTCACATCATTGTAACTGCCGTGCCAGCAGAATAACTTTAGTATAGGGAACAGTTATAGCGACAAAATCATTGATAAATTATCAGTCGTTCTATCTGCCACTACACAAGTGTTTGCAAATGCTCCGCCCCTTTTCTCTCGATTGCTATGGCTTACTTAGAGACTAAAAGCAACTTATAGCAAATTACATCATCGGCAGCAATAATTTTGACCGCACAGTCCTCTTAAGCTTCTGCAGTTAAGGTCTGTCAAGCGGTCCGGATGCCGAAATGCAATGCGCTAGTCTAAACATAGGCTATGGTTAAACAGTAACCACTATGGCTTTCCACTGGAGAAAATAACAAGCACGACTAAATTACAAGCTCTCTTTTTTTACTCCTGTATCATTAGACCAAATATTGACAATATTGAACGAGTCCGCTTTTTTAACCAATTAAGCGTTAGCAAACCATACCGCCCGGAAAGAGCTGTTTCGTCACATATAGCGTGCTGTTATTATTTTGAGAAGCCTAAATCTGACAAATTTAACTTTAGAGTGGAGCATACAAATGTATAGACTGTGTTGTCTTAAAGGTTAGTGGCCATTATGGCATCCTCCTCCTCAAAAGTTGACATCAGATTTAATATAAAGGTGGCTCGTGTTGCAATACACTTACCAAGCTTTTCGTTCAAAAGAAAGATCTATCGTTTACATAATGAGAACCGAAGTAAGAAGTGGCTGCAAACCTCCTTGCGCTCTTTTCACCTGTGCAAAGATTCGTTTCATTCCTGTGCGTGACGGAAAAAATAGGTCAGTATTTTCTTTCTTTGACAACTACAGGTGTTCGTTGTTCATAAATTATCGGTCCGTCACTGGGCTACTTTATGGGTGTTGTATATTTTGTAAAAAAAAAAAAAAAAAAAAAAAAAAAAGGGCATGTGACGTACTGTATGATAAAATGCTCAGGACAATCAATTAGTCTATGTTTCGATACGTATAGCTATCCAATTTATCGCTCATTTTTAAAAATTCCATTATTTAACAGTATATAATGGTTAAGTAACACTTTTGTCAGTGGTTTAGAAAAGACAAGTAGGCCTATTTTAAGTTCACCTGTGTGTTGAATCTTTATATTTGTCCGTTTTTACAGCTGGTTCCTGAAATGACTACCGCAACAATCACAATTTTACTGTCAAAAGGTTTGTGTTGCAGTTTTACGCAGCTAAGCTATCTGCCTCGAAAGACAGCAAGATTCCATACAGCATAGAGTCGTCTCTTAAAGCAAATCACAGGTTCGGGAAAAAAACATCTGAAATCGCTACCTTTAGGACCCAGCGGAGAGCGCAAAGTGTCGAACTAGAATACCACTTGCCATGCCTGCAAACATTTGGGCATTTGGAAACGAAAACACTCAAGGTGAGGGACTAAGCGACTGATATATCATTTCAGTCTTTGATGATAAACAGCAGACGATTGTTTTTGTAACTACGGCAGCTCACAACAACATATTTATTAAGTTTATGTTTCACCCGAATCGATACAGAAAACTCTCCTCTTTCTTGACAAGTCACTTATGCCAACGGAGCAAGTGGATGCACAGAGGAAGCAGAGCGGTTCATGCAATTTCACCATCACAGGTATACAAATACTCCAAGAGTCCAGTGTGAAACTCAGGAAGCGGGAGCATATACGACATTTCACTATCTCTGTCCCTTGAGTTCCTTCCTGCGGAGGAGAGCGACTGACTTGGCTACCTGCGAGGATCGTTAAAAGTTTTTTTTTGAAGAGTTCTGGAATAAATGTGTAAACTATGTGGAAAGCAAGGTAAAACTTACTCCCTTTTAAGGACAGTTGTTAGAGCAATTGTATGGCATGAAAATTCATAAGGGCGTTCGTAAATGCGTTAGTATTGTTCGACTAAATAAGCGAGCTCATCGTAACCTGTAGACACAATTTCAAACATTAGGTGTACATGACCTTCACGTATCACGCTTTTTATTTAAAACAGGATTTAACATATAGTTCGGAGCTGTTTCTCGGCCCCAGAATGAGCATTGCTTGCAAGGAATTTATTTAGCCTGCGTTTAGGCAACATTCTGCTTAACCGTCATAATCTTTCCTATTTGTGTGACTAGAGCAGTGAGTGGAATCACCCCACCAATAACTGTAGATGCTGTAGTGCCGTAATGTAGACAGTCCAAGTCGTTAATCTTCCCCTCCTACTTCATTGTTTCATATCAGACTTCTTCAAGCGTTCTAATCAGGGCAATTTGACATATTCTCACATGAACGTGTAGAATTTGTCTTTTTTTCCCTTTGAATGGCTGTTAGTAAGTCAGTACATTCTTTTGTGAACCATCTATAATTTTCCACTCACAGTGGTCAGTGAAGGTCTTAATATTGTCAACGAGTGTGCTGCATAAGTACACTGACCTGTTGCGTATTGAGAGATTTTAAATAAATAAATAAACAAATGTACAAGAAGAGAACTGCGCTTCATTTCAGCCGAGACCATGCATGACGGGCAGTGTTTAGGCGCCCGGTGCTTGAGCTTATTTGCACTAACTTAAATAACTTATGCGCACCCCGTCTTTTTGTTCATCAGAAACAAGACGTGGTCATGCGCACCGTAATAACGCATTCCTATGCGTCACAAGTGGCTGAAATCCAGCACAGGTTTATAGAACATGATTCAGTTCACGGACCTCATCACTGGCTCTATGCTTTTGTGGCAGAGGAGCACTCTGAAATGGTTGTCACAATGTCTGTGTTTCATTACATGCAAACCTTTCAGGAAAAGAGTCTTTAATTATGAATGAAGTTCTGGTATGTGGTGTGCGTCTGATGGGTTGCAGACAAAGTGCACTGGATGTTAAGATTCCACTCTTTCCCTTGTAATTCAAGTGACTTAGTAAAATCGGTGAGGACTGCTGGCACAGAAATCTCCAGTGCCACTCAGTCTTCAGCGGCAGTTAACTAAGGTTAATAGTTCACCCACTGAGAGTGTCTCAATACCTCTTTGTGCCATTACACTCAGAGTATAGCCTCAAGTTCATTAGTAGTAAGTCTATCCCTTTCGGTTTCAGTTGTCGGTTAACAAAAAGGGGGCTGCAGGCTGATACGTGTTATATTCTAATGATTCACCACGTTGCAATGACATGTATAGCTAGTAATGCTAGAAATGAGGAAGGACAGCTCAGTGAGAATACTGTATGACTGTGAGGTTATGACTACCACAGAAATCTCAGCTGCTCAGTTTATCGCTGTCCTCTGAACACTTTGAGTCCTATACTTATTAAATTGTACAAACCACGGTTAGATGTTAAGCATCGGCCTTCAAACCACATATTTAAAGAGGTTACAGGAAAAATGAAAAATGAAAGCTGCACAATACTAATGCATCAATGTATAATTGTGACTAATGCCACTGTTACATCCTCCTGGGCTGTTTTTTAACTGCTACATCTTTGAACTTATGAGAATGCCATCCAGAGAGGCTGAATTTCAGCACCTGGACAGCTCCTCTAAGCTCTATACCGACAGACATTGCTACTTCACAAAGCCAAGTGACTTTGCGCAGAAGAGAGTGAGACGATGCCCCAAGGCAAATAAAGGTGTTTTGAGAGCAGTGACACAAAGAAGAGCAATGGAGTTAATGAGACAGGGACACAAAATAAACGAAGTGTGTACTGAACGCTATTTTCGGGAGGTACTCAAAAGGTTGTAAGCAATATAAGCCACAGGGAATGACTGTGGACTGACTTTTAAAACACTCAGCCATGCTTGAGTGACCAAGAGATAAAATGCAAGTGGACACAGGGGGGTGTTTCATAGGCTTAAAAAGAACAAGGGGGTGGGGGTGGCAAAAGACAGAAACGAAGCTAGCACTGTGCTCTCTCTGCACATATGGAGCACTTGTAAAACATTCATGGCTTTTAATATAGCACGGGTGCTCACATTTTCCTCTTGCTGGAATCCTGACCCATAAAAATGCATTACTCCCAATGTATTACAGGTCAGTGAACACAGGGCAGAATGTGAGAGACATTTATGGCAATATTAACAATATTACAGCGTTACAAACCGGCAAAAAAAAAAAAAAAAGCAATTATTCAAACCAAGTAATGCATCGCAGTACAGCCGATCAACCAGGTACTCAGAAAACCCAAAGCAAAGCGAATAGAAATTCACTAAAGCCCTGACTCCGCCGTTCAACAATATGAGACTGCATATTTTATGTACGTACAGTTGAGTGCGAAAAGAAACTCCAGTCTAAATGCAGCAATAGTTTTCTTTCGCTCTCTGATGAACTAGAAACTTCCCCATCTCTCTTTATCTACTGAGAGATTCTTAGAACTACTCATTCCTCACGGTTTAATGACTGCCTCACACATATCACTTGCCGTTCTAATGCAAGCATGATAAGCACACACTTCTCAAATGTCCCGTGTTAAGTGCCTGCTAAAATCTCTCCACTTCTACTGTAACTTGAGCACTAAGACCTTATCTGAACCGTGACCATGATAAAACTCTAGCGCTCATGTGATATCGGCCTTCACCTTATCAGCCTCTCTATCCATGGCAGCTACACTTAACTTATCTCGTCTTCTTATAACCATGCCTCAAAGGGACACCATTTTCAGCCCATCCACTGACATTTTTATTAAAAAACATGCCACATGTGTCCGTGAAGTAATGGGTTATTAATCAAATCACGCTCTGTAACAGGAACTCGACATGAAACTTGCTCCTTGTTAGATGTGTGCTTGATTGACATGAGCACATTCAGTGGGTTCTCTCACCCAACGGTCACACTTCTTTCCTCTTACTTGAGGGGACTTGAGTCTAATCAAGGCAAGAATCCATACTGAACTTTCTGTCATCTTTCATGTTGATTGATGTGGAGAAAATTAACTGAGAGAGATAAATGATATCCCTCTCCTTTTTTTTTCTTTTTTCATGGGCATCTTCATATGAAATGTTCCAATTGAAATGTTACGTGTGTGTGTGTGTGTGTGTGTGTGTGTGTGTGTGTGTGTGTGTGTGTGTGTGAATGTGTGTTTGTGTAATTTTGTCAGCTACATCTGTCCTTGGGGGACAAAGAGCATATCAGTTTATACTGACATACTCAGCACAGAACAATAATACAGTCTGTCCAGTCTCAGAAAGTAAAATGTGAAAAAAGTAAGAGAAACCTATTATTATCTACGGTGCTGTGCTAGTTTTTGAGAGCGTTATTCCAGGCTGTGTATTTGTAGACAGTGCACTGGCTTATAGGAGCTGTGGAAGACTACATGCCAACACAGCTGACAGCTCTGAGGAAGTCTCATGCTGATAGCTTAGGGAATCTCACAGTCCTTCAGACAACTTTCATCTTTTTTTTTTTTTTTTGTCAAATAGCCTCCATACCACTGTTGAAACAAAGGAAATATAAGCTCCACTCCATGTGCAGCACATACACATTGGGTTGTGGAAGAATACTGGTCAGCTGTCTGAAAATGACATCAAAATAACTTGTGAAATTGAGCTTATTGCACTGTCATCACATTTGTGTGTGAGACAGAGGAGTGAGTTAAGTAACTTAAGGCTATATTACGTATCCTCAGTAATGTACATTAAAAGATTGATGTACGTTTAAGGGCTCAGGACATTCTTAACAGACAACATACTTTATGTCTTTTCTGTTCCCTCATAATTAAAATGATGCATCTATCACTAAAAATAAGCTGTATTTTTCTTCTTTATATGTCCTTTGCAGGTTATGGTACATAGATAGGACACCATGAGTGACAGCAGTCTAACCTGAAACAGCATTTGGACTCCAAGAAGCACCAATCCCTTTTCTTCATACTAATGACCAGCACTTACCGGGACCTTCGCCTACTGAAACACTTCATTCTTATTAAGCAGACAAACTAGATCAAAAAAATAAATGAATGAAGTCAGATCGGCCTAAAGCCATCCACTGCAAAGCTGGAATGCCAACCCTGATCCCTCACTCTCTGCTCCACTGAAGTTCCCCGGTTCACCAGAGCCACTGTTTCAATACTCTGTGAGCTTTTTTCTTTTTTTTTCAGTATCCAATTAGCAAAGGTTTACAAAAAGACTCAGCAATGCATTGGCTGGCGCTGATGACACTGCAGGCTTTGTGGTTGGGTCTGTGTCATGCTATGCTACACTACCCAGCTTCGTGGGGACACTACGACGTGTGTAAATCCCAGGTCTACACAGAGGATGGTCTAACATGGCACTATATGGCCTGTCAGCCTGAAGCCACAGATATGACCAAATACCTGAGAGTGACCCTAGACCCTCCAAACATCACCTGTGGCGATCCTCCAGAGATGTACTGTGCGCTGGTAAGTCTGAGACTACTTCCCGTTCTCTTCTGAAATATTTTGTGTATTTGTACTAAGAAACAAAAAAAATCAGTGTTTCCACCATTCATTCGTATCAGCAAATATTTGTATTACGTACATCCTGAGATGTGAAAACGTTCATGCTTCACACAGTAAATATTTGTATTACGCACATCCTGAGATGTGAAAATGTTCATGCCTCACACAGCAAATATTTGTATTAAGTACATCCTGAGATATGAAAATCTTCATGCTTCACGCAGCAAATATTTGTATTACGCACATCCTGAGATGTGAAAATGTTCATGCCTCACAAATGGAGCACATTTAGTTGTTGCTCTGCTTCTTTGTTTTCTCACGGAGGGTGTGAGTACCCTCCACCCATCTCCACTTGTGCCCCCCTCCCCTCCAACAACAACAACAACAACAACAACAATAACAACAAAACCCTGTAAAGGAAGACATTTAGGGAGTCCTGTGTTCTTCACACTGATCCATTCCCTTCACATCCCTCCATGATGGAAAGCTGAGAAACTGGCACACGTTCTCATGGGTGTAGGGTGTGAAAATGGAAAAAGACTGCCTAACTAAGTGTGAGTGCACTTACTTTCACCCTCTCTTCGACGGCATTGTAATTCATTTTGACTGTCTTTTTTACAAACACTGTTTTGTTTTCCCTGAATGTGTGATAAGCTTACCGAAAGAGCAGTTGAAGATAATGAAACACTGAAGTTAGATATAATGGTTATCCTTCGTAGAATTCATAGTTGCTTTGTGTAACTAAAACAGAACCACCGTGTGACCAACAACAAACACCAAAGAACAAACGGTAAAGTAAACTGTTGTAGCATCATTTTATGCCATAAATAAATTTAAATCAATACTTTAATAGATATGAACATCTGGAAAAACACTGCTAAATACCAGAGATAATCAGCGTAGAGCTGACCACTTCATTCCATCTGTGTGTGCAGGTATTCTAAATTCCATTCTCTCACATTTCCAATAGCCTTTTAGATAAACAGCAAAATTCCAGGACAGACGAAAGTGGAATAAAAAGAATGATCAGATTGAGAGAGAGAGAGAGAGAGAGAGAGAGAGAGAGAGAGACTGATACTGGGCTATAATGTGCTAAAAATATAGAGTGACAGACTGCCTGATATGTGGAAAAACTGAATTATTTAATATATTTGCAGGTAATGTGTTTTATTCATAGAGTACATTATTCAAACTTGCATCCAAGAAATGGTGTCAACCTGTGATAAACTGCTATATCCAGAGCACGGAAAATGAGAGTTTTTACATTAGCATACAAGTTTATTCCACGAAGTAAAAAACTGAAAATGATTTTCTTTTCTTTTTTTTTCTTTTTTTTTTCAATTTGAGCTAACTGAGGCAGCATAGTTATATACCAAGCAACATTCATCATTATTGTAATGAGTCACTATATGTGATAAGTAAGTACATGAAAAAAATAAAAATGGCATCCACTGACTAACTTACAAAGAAATTTTGTTATAATTTGACACAGCAGTGAGGATACTGTGACTCATGGTAAGCTTGTATATACATTTTTTTCTTCCTTTTTTTTTATTCAAATACCTGACTGAAAAACAATTTTTGCTCTTTGTTTCATAATCTGATAGGATGAATTATATGTCCAGTTTATACAGTGATTTAAGTCCAGTCTAATCAAATGGGTGTTACTGATTAAAAAAACATGCATGAACACTGGAGGTGATAAGATGTGATTATGGAAAAAGAAACAGCAGATGGTTCATTTAAGATCCTATCAAAATTTTATGAGTATTTGCCTCATGTGATGGAGTAAGGTAAACAAATAAATAAAACACTCATATAGCCTTATGTCCACTATGTTTGGGGACTGTGAGTGGAATTAGTAAACACTGAAAAAATGTTGGCTAATGACTTAACATGATCTGACCATAAAGTCTGCACATGTTTACAGAATTTCAGGCCATTTGCACATTCGGCAGAATGATTGCAAGATAATGCATCTGATAGGACACTGCTTTGCGAACATGCAGATGTTTCTACATCTGATCATAGCCCAAAGGGCTACATAAATAAACAGTTTTGGAGCAATATATTTACATATAACATTACACAACCAGCTTACCCTTTGGCCATTATTTAACTGCAAGGATCTTGTAATATGCCACTAAACCGTCTCTGATATAATTAACTGAACTATGCTTATCGTTTGTATAATTTATCCGGAATATATTAAGTTTGTCTGTGGGGAAATTTCTCTCATTATCTGTTTTATTGAAGATGGCATTTCCTGAGGAATTTCTTAAGACCGTCAGAACATGCTCACATGTACATGCTTGACAGGAATTTTTTACTTTAATTTGAACTTTTTGACTTAATTTTATTTTAGAATTCTACATAACTCTAGGATGTTTTTTAAAGAGGTTCTTGGAGAAAGACACCTTCAAATGCTTCTCCAGTACACACAAATGACATCATATGAAATCAACAGATAGTAGCCTGTATGGTCTTAGGGTTTTTTTTTTTTTCCCCACCCTCTGTGGATTCACTTTGTTACATTATTATTGCTAAATGACTAATACAGCACATTTGGAAAAGAACCAGACAAACTAATTACTGGTCTATGAACTGTGCTTCAGTTCCCCTGTGTTCTCCGGGGAGGGACTGACTAATTTGCAAAAATACATCATATGAATATTTAGGATAAAAGAGAGGATCATTGCATGGACTGCAGCACTTGCAAAGTTGATGAGTTCTCCAGCGTAAGCCGCCGTTGCTCTTTTATGTGATTAATTATGTGTTACATTATTTGTGTCGCTTAAACCAATGACATAAAGTACAGTTCAGTCGTAACATATAGTATGCCTATAGATATTTTTAATCTTAAAGATTCTTTGCATTTTGTATCGTGGAGCATTCTGAACTGGAGAGTAATAAGGACCACAGTTGCACAATAAGCATGAGTGTTATGTTTCGGGATATCTCATCCCTCACACTCATTTATCACTTCCACAGAGGTGGGAGCCAACGCTCCACAAACACACAGGAGCAGAAGATGGAATGTGTAGGACAGCTTTTTTTTACAGCAGGGAGTTAACCCTGATATTATTTTTAGCTACAGAGTCAGGGGAGGTTGTCCAAAAACATGTAGATGAGTTTTTTCTCCTCTAGTTCGCTGTAACCTCTCTCAAACATATTGGTTGCAAAATCATCAAAACACAACGCTACTACGTAAGTCAGCCATATAAAATAATTCATTTTATGGCACCAGCAAAGCAAACAGCTGTAAAGAACCATTAGGTAAGATCATTTGTTTGCTTTTGGAATGCTATTATGATTTCAGATTCATATCCTACAATTAAGAAAATGATCTGAAGCCTGTACATTAATCTTATTAACTAAGACAAACTGTTCCTTTACAGGCATTCTAATAGTTTAGACATGGAGGTCATTAGTACAGGGATGTTCCAGAAGGGCTTTATTGAACAATTACAGATCTTAAAGTGGGTCGAAAGAAACACATTACAGACACTGTATTTTTGAAATCTCATGTAGCTAACTGTGTATTTCATGTTTTCATAGATACAATGCAGAGCTTCCAAATAGGGGTGGTAGATTTGATTCCATCAGATACCTAACACCAAAACTACTTCACAGTCATGGTGTGAAATGGACACCATACCTAACTACTACCTAATTAACCCCTTAGACCCCTGAAAACCTCAAAATAAAAAAAAAATCAGGAGGTTCCTGAAAATAACCGTTATGGTGGTATAATCCCTCAGTGTCTGTTGCTGGGTGTGTGAAAAAAGAAATAGACCTGTGCTCAAATATGAATTCAGAAAAAAAGGTCATTATTACAGTTTTTCCATTAATTTCAGACTGATTTGTGTCATGTAAAGTGTCTCTTCTGCATGACACTAATCAGAAGTACAAGGTGGGGTGGGTTTGGTGTGCAGATTACATGTCTGTATGTGATGTGATTTGTCTGCTTGTGTCACACTATTCTAAGAGATAACATTCACCACAGCTCATTTATTATAGTCCACAGTACCAGTCTAAGACTTCAGTGGTCGGCCGACACTGAGGCAGTGGCAGGACCCCACAAGGGTATTTGGCACAATGCTTAGACACACACACACACACACACACACACACACAGTCACACATACACACTGCTGAGAGTTCCTCTGAGCAGTCCTGTGGCTGTGAAAATGAGCAGAATGCTACAAGTCTGCAGCTGCAGAGGTAGGAAAAGAAATGGCCACAGAGCATCCTCAAGAAAATGATTAGGGGAAATCAAAGGAAACTGACAGTAACATGATAAAAAAAAAAAGAAGAATTGTCAAAAAATCTAAGGAGCACACAGAAAAATATTATTATGAGTCTGCAGAATATGTGACGTCATTATCCTCTCTTTGCTGCACTGTTTTTTAAATGCTGTGGAACCTTCTAGAATATCTTGAAATAACCTTAGGGTGTCCTCAGGAGACTTTAAGGAAGTTAATGGATGTCAGAAACGTTGTCATAACATAGTAGCTCTCATTAAACTCGTCCTTTCCTACAAATTAACGATTTACAAAAAATTACAGTCATTCAATTAATACTCAAGCTACTGTTCATCTTATTTTAAGAGTCAACAAATGGTAGGATCAAGGCTTCTTCAGGCTTGACAGTCTCATAGCTGATGAGCACTCTGAACACAATGGCCAATGATGTGTCTGTCTGTGGTGTGCTCTGAGTCACTAGATTACTGTAATTCTGTTGAACTCTGTCCTGCTCCCAACGAACGTATGAAAGCCAACACAGGCACTAGAACGCCAAGCATTACCCAAGCAGCTTAGGCGAAAAGGCCAGGATAAGCAGGCTCTCTAAGCTGTTATGAGATCAACAAAATATTGACACAAGATGCAGCCAAATTATCTTTTGTTGGTTATGATGAGGAGGTCTATTAATAGAGCTCATTGTTTAGTGATTCACCCAATCAGGACTGTATATGTGTACAGCTGACTACTGCCTGTTTAGACTTAAGGACATCTAAAATTTTGCAGGATATCATTATATCGTTTTAGAAATCCTTACAGACAGTTTGGGCTTGCTTTGATTTTCAAACATAATCTCTATGCTTTTTTTCCATTTAAATCAAGCTCCCTTTAGACTAACCCTAAAAGAGTTTGATACCTGGGTACAGAATGAAGACCTGTATCATCTGAGACTAGCCACCTGGCTCAGTCTCTTATTTGACTGCTCTCTTTTTCCAAAACTGATTTCAGTGTCTTACGTTTATGTGTGTATGCAATATCCCCTCAGTATTTCACAAACTTTGTTCTCCTTTTCCTATAATAGTGGTCTTGATAATTAACAGTGTTCAAAGGCGTTATTCTTTGAAGACTCTGGGAAGTTAATTTCCTAGTGAATGCAAATACACAGAAAAATGAATAATGCAAACATGCATGAAAGAGAGTGATGGGTTCAGCAGCAGGGTCCAGTCATTCAGTCAGGATGTGCTCAGAATGAAGGCATGTGTGTTTAAGGAAGATTCTTGTTTTGTTTTGCAAGCTCCTCAATATGTAGAACATACAGTCACACCTGGATTTTCTAAATAAGAAGTAATAAAGTCTAGTTAAATGACTCACGCGATAAAGGGGGAGTCCGCTTCAATGACTCCCATGATAACTCGGCCAGGCTCTCAAGTTAACTTTTGATTGAGCACTTAAAGATTAGCATTTAAAAAATACTGTCTCACATAGGCATATAATTAAAACACACCATATGTGTGTGCAGTGTGTGTGTGTGTGTATTAAATTTCTTGGAAGTACCTGTTCTTCATTGTGTTTTACTAACCCAGAATCCAACATAGAGCCAAGATTCACCCAATAAATTAATGAAAGTAAGGGCTTTTGGCAGTCATGTGCACGCTGCCTGCCAGTAGCTGCTCCAGACAGGCAGGATTCCTCTCTGTGTCTGGTGTGTTGGCCGGCAGTGTGAATTATTTCCCATCCTCCTTAGAGCATTTTGTGCTGTCTGGGAGGTATGACCTGATGAGGTCATGTCAGATGTAGCTCTGAGTAGGCCAAGGGAGATGAGAACAGGGCCCAGAAAAGAGCAGAGAGATTGTTTTGTCTCTCACAGCAATATGAAATACAGACCCAGGGCTAAACCCAAGAGGAAAAAAGTATGAGGTACTTCGATGGTGTGGGGGTCGTAAAATATAAAATCATGGCTGCCTGAAGTTATTGATGTTCATTCATATTTTGTTTGTTGAAATAATGTCAATACAGAACAATGGCTAAAGAGTCAATGAGTACTTAAGTACAGGCATTTGAAACATTTTTTTCTTTCTTCATTAGTATCCATTTAGTACTTTGGATGATGTTGACTCTTCTTGGATCATTAGTAAATCTATTCATTTTGACCTTTACACTGGCCTATGAGCTTCCTCTTTTAGCCACTTTTGAGAGGCAGTCCTACTAAAACCCCCCACTGAGAAATTTACTGGCCCATGTTAGATTGGTTCCCTCTGGGGATTTTGTGTCAGCGCTCTAATGTTGATGGTGTTTAATGGCACCTGAGGCGAGGAGCTCCAGGCGTTTGTGAGGCTGATGGTTGCTGGCGTTGCCAAGAGCGAGTTTGGAAGCTGAGTGAGTGGGCAGCTGTTTTCAGCCGCTTACAAACCCTACCAGTTCAGTCATCATGTTGGCAGACTCCATTCATCTGAGGAGAAGAGTGTTTCAAAATAGACTGAAATCTTGCAGCTCATGCCAACAATTTAGCAGAACATGTTTACTGAAAACAAAAAGCTGAGACTTTACTCTATGAAGACCTGTCACCCGTGTAAATACAAAGCACTATAATTTATTTTTTATTTAGTTCTTGCTACAGTTGTTATTTAGGCAGTATGCACCATGATTATGAGTTCTCTGAAGCAAGGGCTGTAGCTAAGAGTCTGTATTTGCTCAAAATGCTTAAAGAAGTTCTTATTGGCCGAAGCTTAGCTTAGTTGTTTACAAGAGGAATGTTTTTCTTCTGTCAGTTTGTTGAGGGCATTACTTGGTGAATGTTGGGAAACACAGCTGACACTGGAGAATGGTCTAATTCCTATTTTTAATCATTTTGAACCTGACATATTGACAGGCTTGTGCTTACTGTAAGTGCTCCTTGAATGAAATAGACAGTGATTTGATGTGAAAATGATGTTGAAAAGCGCTTGTAATTAAATGATTTGATTATTCCATTTAGTTTCAGTGATGAAAGCCCTCAAATTCATCAGAGTCAAAATACTTCAATCCATCTTTTACTTATGTCCAATTACAGAAGAGTTGATTACAGGGCCAGTTCATTCGTTGTCCTTGTAAATTTTATGTGGATAATCCTTGAACAAAGCAGTAATCAAGCACAGGCCTACTGTAACTTTTTCTTTTAAAAAGCTCTAAATGATCGGTCATCTGTCACCAGTTAAATTTTTATTGACGTATTTGCTTAAGGAGCTGTTTTACTGTGTTTATGGCTTATGATTCAATAATCTAGCTTGTTCTGTTTATCTTTCAGTCAAATGAAAAATCAACAGACATTAGTGCTAAACCACTTTTCTTCCCCTTTCAGTTATTTCCGTTAGCTCAAACTGTAAAATCGTAATGAAAATAACATTCTATGGTTTGGTTTTCAGACAAAAAGCATAATGCAGTCATTATTACAACACTCAAATATTTATAATGAGTTTACATGACATAGACACTCAGTATAATAGAGACTGTACTACTGCAATAGTAGTTAAAAGCTGTGAGGAAAAAACAGTGAAGCAAAGAGGCAGAGACAGAGAGTGAGAGAGAGAGAGAGAGAGAGGGGGATAGAGAGAGAGGGAGAGCGGGAGAGGGAGAAAGAGAGAGAGAGAGAAAAACAGAGAGAGAGAGAGAGAGAGACAGGACATGCTACATTGGTGGTGTGAGTTGTTGATTGAATCCTGACACCTCAGAGCTTCCGCCCTCTTCCACCCTTCTGGATAATGAAGCGGTGTTAAATTTACCCCAGCTGGACAGAACCACATGGGATAGATAATGAGGCCAGTTGTTAATTAACGTGGAGTTCTCTATGTCTGCGTCTGCTCTGTGAATCCCAATTAAGCCACGCCAATATAACATGTTGCACTTGATTTGCCTCGGAGTGCACTTCAAAGCTAAGGCTCATCGTACATTTCTCAAAGGGCCTGTTTCTCAAGGTCTTTATACCGAAGGGCATATTGCCTGTCATGTAACAAAGTGAAAACATTCATAAGAGGGGTGTGTGTGTGTGTGTGTGTGTGTGTGTTCGTGTGTGTGTGTTCGTGTGTGTGTGTGTGTGTGCATGAGGGAGAAGGGGATATGTATTCAAATGTGTACAGAGTGTGGTGATTTGCAATAGTTATGAATTTAATGATTGATATTTAATGGAAAAATCTGTCACAACCACAACCAAGTGCTTTCTCAGATTTTATAGACATGAATACATTCTTTTACAGAATACAATTTAGAAAATTAAAGAATGAAAATGATATTAAAAACAAGTTTTATTAAATTGTTTATTAGCTTGAAATTTTAATTTCTAATTATTACACAATCGTTAAATAATCTCATTATAAAACATCCTATTGTGACATATGTATCATTTAAAATTGAATCTGCTGTTTTCTGACAGGAGAAGCACCACTGGGGTTCATTGTGGATAAGACAGATTTAGGATTCAGCTCACAGACAACAACAACAAAAAAAAAATTTAGAAGTTTCACTCAGGCCCTGATGCACTGTGCTTTGGCACATCACACTAGTAAAAGATACAGAACACAGGTAATGTGAAGCTTTGTAAGTAAATTGTATGTTCAGAGCCTATGGTAGTTGGTCATAACAAATCTTGGTGTTCTTTAATAACCATAAAACTATTTTAGAGAACATTAATGACAGTGCTGAAGGTTATTAGATCAGCATTGTACATTAATTGTCAATCAACAGAGCATTCTGTATAACATACTGCTATTTATGCAAGACTTGTATTGTATATGAAATGTCAGTAGTCTTTACCACTTGTCAACCAGGGAATATGGTTTAAAATAAGCAAGCCCTCGGTCATCTCAAAGAAAGAAAGAAAGAGAGAAAGAAAGAAAGAAAGAGAGAAGCCGAATGTCTTGAGGGACCAAGTGGAGAAATACAATTGAACGTATAAAACTGTGTCATGCATAAGTAAGTCAGGTAATGAGATGATTTGGGGGTTTTCTTTTCCTTTCATGCTGAGTGTTTTCAGTGACCTGATAGCACGGATCCCTCAAACTGTCCATGTTGCTTAGCTTAGCGCCTTCTCTGCACACGATCACATTGTAGCGTCTCTTTACAGGCATTACGCGAGTTTCCCACGTGTACCATTAGTGAGTCTTTGGTTCCTAACCACAAATCACAGGCTTGTGTGTGAAGGGCCTTGGATAGTTTTTAAGTGCACGACACTGTCCTACCTCATTTCTTTCGAGGTCAAAGGGGTAAGCCCCTGCACTGCAGTAAAGCACCTCTGTGCCTACGTACCATTAAAGCACTATTGAGTTTCTGTCAAATCGCCGACACCCACAATATCTCAGTGTCCCTCTTCTCAGGCCCTCTCTGTTATCATGCCCCTCCGGTCCAAAAATGGCTCAACATCTCTGCAAAAATAGCTTCCTTATAAGATTCTCTTCTCCTCATAGCCCGAAGGGGCCAAATCTAGCTAAGACTTTAGTCGCTCTCTTACGTACCCTGCCTCAGACGTATGATCTATGGTGCTGTGTTTTTACAGAGCACTGACCATGGTACATGGTCCTGATCCTCTCTGATACAAGGTTTAACACCTTCCCTTCTGTAGATGAAGCTTAGGATGAGACTTTGACAAAGAGCAGAGAAAAGAGATTCCATTACATCTCAGAAAGACTGACTGATAAATGCTCCACCTTAAAGAGGCTCCCTAGAGAGATAAGAGAAGGAGAATGAGTTACTCTTTCCATGTAGGTAGAAGGAGAAGAAACACATTTTCTTGTTGTTATTTAGGCTCAGTGTGAAATGTTTAGAAGGTCTCGACTTGCTGTCAAAGTCCTGTTTTATTTTACAGACCCTCGGTCAGCAAATGTATGCGTAAAATACTGCCAACCTCATGCTATCAAAAGAGAAAAGAAAGGAAATTTGTTAATCAGAGATGATAGACACGTCTGCTTCACAAACGTGTTTCTGTTTTCAGGAATCTGTCCTATGAAAATACCGCTAGTGCTCATACACAGTATACACTAATATCTGAATTCGTGACAAGGTTTTGCTATGGAAGTTAGCTTTAGTGTAAAGAATATTGATGGTGATTCTGTGTGTAAGGTCTGTGGGTTTCGATTTGTGATTTGGTTTACACATGTGAAACATGTGTCAGCTAAACTGAGTTGTTGAATTGCTTGCACCCATACATCAGGTCCTCCTGACAGTGGCTAATAAATTTATGTCCTCTAACCACATCCACTGTCAGGTTCCACATCATCTCCTGGCTTAATCTGTCAGTCTCATATGCCTTATGTCACTCACCTTAACATATATTTAATTTACACACACCCATATGTGTATCAGCGTGTGTGTGTGTGTGTGTGTGTGTGTGTTTGTGTGTCTGTCTGTCAGTCTGTCTGTCTGTCTGCCTGTCTGTCTGTCTCTCTCTCTCTCTCTCTCTCTCTCTCTCTATCTGCCAGCCTGCTTTGACCTTACCGAGTTCCTTATTGAATTGGCAAATATTTTTTTTTACCTACCCTCTTGTAGATTCATATGTTTTCATTAATGCCAATTAAATTTCTTGACACAAAATACAGTGTTTCATTATGAGTCGCATGAAAAATGACAAAAAAAAAAATTAAAGGATGAAGGTAATATGTGTTGATATACTAATCAATACGTCACAGATAACCAAAATAAAAACGGGACATTATCTGTCATTAGTAAGACATCTACTGTTCATCATGTAACTCTTGGAGTCATATAGAGAAATTGTGTGAAACATCTTTAAATTACTCCATATACTAATTAGCACAAGCAACTGACAAGTAAATACAGTAATCAGCACAGACGACTGATTGTATGATGAACGCTATTTTACTCAAAAAGCTGTCTCTCTCTGTTTCTCCCTCTTTGACACAAAACAGTGGCTTAACACCAAGGGTTAGCGTCAGAAAACTTTACCTTTAAACTATGTGTCCTGCTAGTGTATAGTGCATAGTTGGTCCATATTCCGGATCTTCAGGACTGTTACAAAACACTCTCGGAGCTTTGGCTGACTTAGTGTTGGGATAGTTACTCAAAAAAAGTAATTAGTTATAAATTACCAATTTCTTTCAATTGTAATGGGATTACTTTACTCGTTATTCCTTATGAAAAGTAATTACACTACTCATTACTTTTGAGTTAGTCTCTAAAACTACAAATCCCCCAGTTTACCTCATGAAAATACTTTATTTTCAATGCAATAGCAAGCTAACTAACCAGTTGTCTGTCTTGTCCCAGTTCACAGGAACTACTGTCAAGTCTCTCCTTAGTTAGAGTGGGTAGTCATATTATAGATACACAATTAAGGTGAACAGGTGTGTGTTGCATCATAGCTGCTTCTATAATCATATTATAACATGGCTGGAACACTGTATTGACCAATTTGCACCCAGGACTCAAACTATCCGTGTTATGTTAAATTTAAATATTCAACACGAAAAACATTGTTTTGAAAAGGTGTGTTTAATGCAGGAAAGGACATTTTAATAATCCAGTAACTGTAATCTGATTACTGACATTTGAACTGTGATGCTTTACTTCATTATGGAGGAAAGTAATATAATTACAGTAACACGTTACTTTGTAACTCGTTACCCGAAACATTCTTACAAATATAATTCTAATGAACACCACACCATTCCATTCTACTGTATATCCATTTAGACTGCCGCAGTAATGTTCCAACGTCTCATTCTCTGTGTTTTTTACTGTCTGGTATTGTTTGTTGTTTTGAAGGGGACAGCAATTCACTTTTCACTGGTTATAGATATAAAAAATAATCCCCAGACAATACTGCCTGTGCCAAAGACTTTAATTTTGCCAATTTTCCCCTTCTCCCTCATTTTTAATTTCCCTCCAGTTTCCCTCTAAGAAATAATGTTGAATTTGTGAACCACAGAGCAGTCTTTCAAAACTTCTGAGGCTTAATTCTGAATCAAGGATCTGAATTTCCTTTCTGGGCAAATATCCTTACATTACATGAATGTCTTAATTCTTTTCAGGCCGGTATGAGTCCAAGATTCCATTTCACTGCTGTTTGTTACAAAGTTGTTTAACAGGTCAAATTTCTTTCCTAAAAAGACTGTCATTTCACCTTCCTGTCTGATTCTAGAACTTGCCCCATGACATGTTGCAGCAAAATTGCTGAAGTGAGGTTGCTATTCCCATAACTGGACAATCAGTTCTATGAGATATAGTTCTTATTTATTGCTGATATTGTCGATAGCGAACACAGTGTTGGCCATTCTGCTCATCAGGTTGCAGAGCTGTGAAGGTATTGATTATCATAAAGCAGCTCTTTGTTGCCAAATAACAGCTGCTGAAGAATCCAATATAAGGTCCAGTCCTTTCTGTTAGCATCAAATCACTGGGGCATTTCTTAATAGGGATGTTTAAGCTTGGCATTCCCTCCAACAGAAATCAATGCCGATATATGTCACAAGTGCAAGTGACAATGATTAGCACTTATTGACATAAACATGAAGGTGTGCTGGTAATTCAGTAACAACTCTGCCTCAGTTTTAAAATAAATGGAAAGTCTAATCATTTGTTTACTCCATAAAAAATATGTTCAGCTGCGCCATTTCGCAGTTGATTTTATGTCTCCATGTTTTTTTTTATCAGTAATTCTTAAGTTCCATTTTCCTGATTTAGGAACTTAAGAAGGTGAATGTCTTCATCTGAATGTTCAGTTCAAATAAAGAAACTCAAAGTCACTGACATATGAGATGTTGAGTTGTCTCTGAACCATGCTGCGCCACCCAGCTAAATTAATAAGAGGCTTGCAATAAATAGAGGTCGACAGTGTGATTTGTGGTGTAAAAGTCTTTAGAAGACCAAACAGTTGCCTTTCATTCTCACAGAGGTTCATTAGTGGTTAACACTCCCTACAAAACACACACACGCACACACACACACACACATACACACACACTCACACCATGGGGTTACCAAGTCTCTCCTCTCTTCTTATTAAATCAATTTAACCAATTTAAACTAGGCAACTATGTAACCAAGTTCAATCTTACAGGGATTTCTCAGAGATTGCTGTCTTGAATGTTCCTTGAGAGACCATTACACATGCCCTAAACTGTTGTCAAGCTAGATAACAGGTTTTAATCCTGTCACAATAGTAAGTTTATTACTAAGGGAACTAGTGCTATTTTGTTGGTTTTTAAGCTTTCTTAAAGTATAGTAATTTTCTAAAATTGAAATTTGGTGCAGAATAGAATAGAATAGAATAGAATAGAATAGAATAGAATAGAATAGAATAGAATAAAATGGATTGTAATAGTAACATATGGTAATGTGTTATGGAAAGATTTCTGGTTTAAGATTTACGACTGGTAAAAAACAAAATGTATCTATGACTTTAATTAATGGACATTAATTCAGAGCTCATTGCTGATTGTCATCTGTCTCCATGGCTCAGAGGTGAATTGAATGTCATGGAAAAAGCTCATCTGACACACAGTGCTATGGCAAGCTCAGTGGTGCAGGGCAGACACGGGTCCATGAAAAATGCATGTAGCCCTGCGTGTTTCTCCAGAACCACTCATCAGGATTCCGTTCCCACCCCAACTGGAGGACAAGCAAGAATATCAATTACATTTGCAATTTGGGTGGCAGCGACTGAGTTGCTAACAACTGAGCTTTAAATTTAAACTGGTGAGACAAGCTGATCAACATACAAGCAATAGGAACTTAATAGGAACTAAACCAAAGACCACAACAATTACAGGTAAATTGCCCCATTTAGGGAACTAATGGAAGTCAATGTCACTGTGGTGAAAGGAAGAAAGTCTGGTCATCAGTATCTTGTGAAATTTATTTGTTACAGATTAACTGTATTAAATATTAATGCCATTGCACTACACATGGTATTAAACATTAGGAAAGGAAAGTCTGTAAAATGAAAAAAAGTGACTTTAGAAGGTCCCGTTACTTCACTTCTTTTTTCCTCTCGCTTGGTTTTCCAGGAGAATCCATACATGTGCAACAATGAATGTGACGCCTCCACAGAGGAGCTTGCCCACCCCCCTGAGCTAATGTTTGATTCGGAAGGTCGAAACCCAACAACATTCTGGCAGTCAACATCCTGGAAGAAATACCCAAAACCTCTACAGGTCAACATCACCCTGTCCTGGAACAAAACCATTGAGTTAACAGATGATATTGTCCTGACCTTTGAATCTGGACGACCAGAACAAATGGTGCTGGAGAAGTCGTTGGACTATGGTCGCACATGGCAGCCATACCAGTTCTATGCTACAGACTGTCTCGATGCCTTTACTATGGAGCCAAAGGCGGTTCACGAGCTCACCCAACGCACCCTATTAGATATCATCTGTACAGAAGACTACTCCAGGGGCTATGTTTGGAAGTATGACAAGACCGTACGTTTTGAAATCAAAGATCGTTTTGCCTTGTTTGCTGGGCCACGTCTGCACAATATGGCTTCACTGTATGGTCAGCTGGACACCACCAAGAATCTGAGAGATTTCTTCACCATCACGGACCTCCGTATCAGACTGCTACGACCTGCAACAGGTGCAACCATGGTGGATGAGAACAACCTTTCCAGATATTTTTACGCCATCTCTGACATCAAAGTGCAGGGCAGGTAAGTTAAGTTTTGTTTGGCAGAAATTCAGCTAATTTATGAGGTCTGTGTTTTTCTAAATGAATTCAGCCTTCAGAGAATAAAACAGAAATAAGTCAGGCATTTTCTCAAAGGTCCCATTCAGCCTCAGAGAGAAAAAAAAGGCCCATTGACTTAAAATATCCAGAGCCAAATGACTGCACAATAGAAATGGAAACACAACAGCTGTTTCACAAATTGGACCAGAGTGGCTCGTAACAGTTGGTTTATGTGAGGATAACTTTGTTCATTATAACACGTCAGATCGGTCCTCAGTGAGTCTAAGCTAAAGATTCACATTAGAATGCAGAGGACTGCAGAAGTAGATTAGAGCAATTAGGGGACAGCTAATTGGAAGGAGACTAATCTACTAATTAAGAGCATTTACTGTTGATTAAATAATAACCACTGGGGACATGCTGAGCCAAAGAGACAATTCAGGCTCCTGGGAGACTATCAGTATGACTTTGCATATTTAATGAATCATTTATGTATTATGCATTATGTGTATCTAAACAGTAACAATATGAAAGATGTGTTAAAACATTTTCAAATTCTACAATTTTACAATTTGGTATTTGGCAGACGCTTTTAGCCAAAGCGACTTACAATAAGTGCATCAGTCAGATCCTATTACCTCATAAGCAGAGATCACAATAGGACTGTGCGTTAATTTACCCTTCGTATTGCGCCCCTGGAATACTTTGACAGTGAATGACAGACACAGATACAAGACAAGTTTTTTGGGGGTTTTTTATGTACAGAAAGGGAGGTTAGGCAGTGGGGGACAGGTGGGTTCTGAAATTCTAAAAAGCATATGACTAAATAGGTGGTAGAAGATAATGGATGGTTTTTTGATCTTCTAGCTTGAACGTGGATATGTCAGTCAGTATTATGTGATGGGAATAGTGGGTGCTGAATCACCCTGATTTAAAAGAACTAAAGGGATACTTATCCTTAGAACTCACAGTATAGTCTACCAATGTTCTCTTATATACAGCAAACAGCACTGAACATGTTCAGGCAACAGAAGACTATGCCTCTTGTGACCCAGCTTCAGCAGAAGCATTGAACTACAGTACGCATGCTGGCTCACATTAGTGGGCATAGTTGAAAGATGCCCTGGAGTAATCAAATGAATGGTTACACCTACAGAATGGTTATAATGCGCCTCCAAAATTAATACCTTAATACGCCTCCTTCACAACATGTAGGCTAATAGCTGGTGCTGTAGACTTTTGAGAATCCAGTGCCACAACTGTATCAACATAGACCAATATAATATATACAGCTTTGACTACATTACGGACACTTAAAGACTTGGAAGCCTTGAGTTTTGCTAAAATTTTTACATTTATCCTATCATCATCATCATCATCATCGTTATCATAATATTTGCAAAAGTGACGCAGATAGCTCAGAAATCTTGTGTAATATTATTGTAGTGTCATCAGCCAAAAGCCATCAACTATGAGATGTTGAGAGCAGCTGAAAAATAATAATCTTAGAAATTCTTATGGCATGTGACAGGGCCCTACCAAGGCAGAAAAGTCACAAAAGCTCAAAAATGATTTTTATTGTCTTCAGGTTAAAATTCACAGACAGACATAATAAAATACAGTCCTGTAACACAAATGCAAAATGTCATCACTTGCATTGAAATGCAATGGTGATCTGTGCCAGAAAACAACCCAGTTACAATAATAAAAGATGTGTTAAGATAATGGCCTAAACAAAGGATGTTCTCAGAAATACTTCCCACAAATATTGCAATAATGTTGTGGTAACTGCTACCACCACCAATAACAATGACAACCAATCGTAAACAAGAGGGGCCTTAGGTCATAAAACAATTCATATGGTGGCATTAATCAACTGACTGCAAATGATGAATTATGACTGCTTATGTAAAATGACAGCAAACAACAAATTAAACCTGTTGATGTAAAATGACTCTGTCTGCTCCACGCTTCCTCGGTTTTAGAATGCTAATCAGAGCTAAGAGGAGCTAAACAGCTGCCTTCAGAAACTAATGAAAGGATCTGGGGCTGCCGTTGTTTTTCTTTTGATCTAAAAGAGGACGATATGAACGGCTGGAAGCTGAGGTGACTCAGGGTTGCTATGGAGGATCCTCTCCATCTCCTCTTTGAGATGTAAGTTTATTTATTAGCCGCAGTAGTCATTATCTTAGGAAAAAATATATCAGCTATCATTTTTGAAGTATTAGCTTGTTGAGCCCATTAAGGAACTTCTGTAATAACTCGACAAGTTAAATTAACTGTTAAAACAGCACCGTGTATTCAGTGTATACTTAGAAGTCTATTTCTTTTAGTTATAACAAGTTATAATTAGTTACAAATAACTATATTATTTGAACTTTAAGTAAGTTAAAGCATTCTAAGTTACAAATTCTTTTATTTTGTTTGTTTGGTGGTTTTGTTTTTTTTTTAACGTTAACTAGATATCTTTCGGCAAAGGACAGAGTAGAAATCTTGGTTTCCACTTCACCTCATGCAGCCATAAGGCAGAGGTCTTATTTTACCATACATCAAGTGTTGCAGCAAATGAAGGGTCGGGTAAAATAAGCTACTTTCTCCAATTTTACACCCTGCCTCTGGGTTTTAAATTCAATTTTCCACCTAAAAACATGTTTGGAGAAAGAAAATAAAATCAATATGTAAGATATCTAACCAAGGTAAGATTTATTAAGTTATTCACTTGAATGGGGCTTGAAGTGTGGTGAGAAGAGATTTTTTCTTCAGTCTAAGCAACTTACTTTTTTGAAACACCATATAGTGAAGGGACTGACCCAGAATGGCTTACTTTGTTTTAATTATTGTTACTATATGTGTGTATGTGTGTGCGTGTGTGTGTTTGTGTGTGTACCCTGAAGTTAACAGTTATCTCCAAACTCTTGTGATATCACAGTCATTTCATAGTTCTTAGAGGGATCAAGTTCATTTTAGTGGGATTGTCTATGGGGTTATGAAAGGGCATGGGAATGGAAGGCAGATAATCCATATATAACAACATTCCATGCTTATCAACATATCAGTTTGCTCTGGGGGATAACCATAAGTAACAAACTGGTGCAATTTGTTCTACCATTTCTACACCCTCTCACACATTTACTTACGCAGATTATTTTAGGTCTCTGCTGAAATCTTTTTGCAGCGTGACACCATTTTGGCTTTCTTTACTCCCAGCTGTCTCTCGTCTCTCCCAGATGATGCATAGTTAAAATGAGAGCCTTACACTTCAAAGAGCACTAGGTTCAGTACCTACTTCCTCACGTCTCCAGGAAAAATCTTCCTAACTGTTCAATAGCTCTATTTATCCTCGATTCCCTCTCTGGCATTTAAAAATGAACTCTCATGTTTTACCATTTCCATAACCTTTTACCTCAGCAACCTGAGTTCAACCCTCAGTGAAATTCAGAGGAGGGAAATATATACCGAACATGACAGATTCAAATGCATCCCATGACAGCAATGTAAAGTCTACTCAATTTTATTCACATCAAACATAAAACTGACTTAAAACCATTCATCCAGGAAAACGAGTACAACAGTACTTCTCAAAAATACTCCAGTAAAAGTATTTTTGAATTATTTTTTCCCACAAGATGTTTTTGTTTGTCTGTTTGTTTGTTTTTCTGAGTTGTTTCTATTAAAACCCTTGATGATCCAATTAGTCACTCGATTTACATAGCCATCCAATAATACAAATCAAAGTAGAAATGGTCTTTACACATGGGAATCTGCCTATTTTAGCCCAGTTTTTTTGTATCACTCTCAACAATGGCCTTTCACTGATTCATTTCACCATCATAAAGCACACTGGCTACACAAAGAGTGAACAACAACTGATTCATTTGCAATATCTGCAATATTCAATGACAAACTGAGGAGGCTAACATTATGAAGTGTTTAATTTTAATCATATTTATGATGATATAAATTATGTAACAGGCAAATATAAAAAAAAATACCTGCCCTATTCAGAGCTTTATATTGTTTTAATCAAAAGGAATGTAGCTTTTAAAACATTTGTAGAATACTTAAGATACAAGGAGTGCTTGCTTCCAGTAAAGATGACAGTGAAGATTACAAAGAAATATTCATAACCAAAAGAGCCAGTGACACTGTTTGTTTTGATATGAATCACTTTTGCTTTGCAGAATTGTGTGATATGGATTTTTTTTTCTCCAAGCTTTATATTCGATAGACTGATACTTCCATGACAATAATTTCTGATGGCCTACAGCTGCGGTGACTCTTTGCATGATGTATCAACCTTGTTTGACACAAGTTGTATCCCAAAAATTTTGACGCAGTTGAAAAATACTTCTTCTCTGGAAAATTAGTCAAAACAATCATAAATACAGTACAACTGTAATTTAGAAGCAATACTGATCGTATATTTAAATCTTTTGTGCATGAATATTTAATACATCAACTGTGTCAAACTGTTATTTTGCACTTGGTAATTTTTGGGTAAACTTCATTCAGATATTTTTTTTCAAACCAAATTAGGTATTTCTCCCATTTAAAAATTTCTGTATTAACCTTCTCAATTTATTACAACTAACTTTCTATGGAAGACATTGTGCTACACTGATTATAGCATCTGAGGACAACCCTTTATTATTCTGTCGTTTATGTTACTCTCTGTTTTCTCGTCTTATGACGACCATCAGAGATTGATGGTAATTTAATTACCCATAAGCACAAGTGTGAAGGGACCATCGGCTGCTGTGGACCATGGTGAAATTAAACATGACCAAAATAAATAAAAGTTGTTGGGGTTTTTTTTTTGTTTGTTTCTTTGTTTGTTTCTTTGTTTTGCCTAAACAGAAGAAGCAATTTGTAATTATTTTCCAAACATTTCAAATCAGAGTGAAGTCACAGTGTTTCAGTGCTTTGTACTCACCAAGAACAACAGATCCTTGATGTTCAGTGTAAACGAAGTAGAAAAGTAGAACGTTTCCAAATTAGAAAATTTCCATTTCCATGTACAAACACTGACATTTTCTATGACAACAAAAAGTGTGAATCCTTAAATATGACTCATGTAATGAGTGTTTGTTGTTTTACAACACTGTGTGTCTGTTCAACTCTGTGCACACAGTAAAAAGAATCTTAAGCTCCATATGAGTCACTAATCTGCTTGAATTTCTTTGACTGACAGATTTAATTTCAAATTAACATCATTCCAACACACTGCGGAACACTGTGTTTCAATCTGCATATTATACACTAGAGAGGACAGTGGATATCAACTCCCTGATATGAACAGATTTGTGAAACATGGCACCGTGTTTTTCGCCAATCATTTGCTCAGGTGCATCATTAAGCTTCAATTTAGAAGTAAATAATAAATGAGAATGTGGAGAAAAATAAACAACAATAACATAAATACACTCTGGAGGTAAAGCAACAAACATGAATACTGTCATATTCTGCCCTCCCAAAAAATGCCACAGTATTGTTAATACTCATCACAGCTTTAAGGCCATGGCAGTCTTTGCTAATATAGTAACCCCAGGAGACAATTCATGTCACAAACATGTCAGTGGATGGAATAAGTCTTCAAGGAAATATATGCTCTTTTTTGTCATAAATTCCTCTCTCCATGACAAGATCATATTATTCTGACTGTCTGAGATGCTAAGTAGAGCCAATTCCATCTCTTGCCTTATCAACATGTAAGCTACTGTGCAACCTATTTGCACATGGTTTTACAATCTCTTTGTCCTTCTGTAGCATCCCCCGTTCCCATGATTTAAATGGGTTTCAAGACTTTGAGGATTAGGTTGAGGTTGTATTTGATGAAGGCATGAAGGAGAAGTGGCCCTCATCACCATACCATACATGGAGTTGAATGTACAACTTCCATAAATAGGTTTTGTCACTGAAACAAACATGTGGGGATAGCTTCCAGCAAAGCCTGCTGGAGCACCACAAATTCAAATCAGATTTCCCCACAGCGGAATAATCGGCGTAGGGGAATTATGTCTTGATGAATTCCTAATATTTCCCCGGAAATTTGGAGATCCCCGCTGGGGTCGACTACATTTCGAGGTAAGACATAAACAATTTGCCTGAGATGTATTACATTCCACCCAGACAAGTGAGTAAATTGGCCTAATAGAACTTCTCATTTCCAGACCATCACGACAGACAGTAATGCAGCGCTGACTTCTGAAGGTCGTTATTAAAGCCCCCACGCACCCAAAGCAAAGAGCATATCAGAAGTGTACCATGGAAGGGGCAGGCTACACACAGGATGCTTCCTCAGTGAACACTCACACATATGTGGCTATGACTGGAATAGGGAACAAGTCTTATGCTCATTTCAGTTCAGTCTCTTAGTCTTTGATAGTGGATTTTTTACAGTAGTTGAAAGACTGCATATTGAAATTTGTGCATTTAGCTAAATGATAGAAATTATTGTGATGCGCATGCTTTACATGTATATACAGGATCAGTCATGTTATCTCATATGTATATGTATATATAGGCTATTATCATATATGTTATCTCATACACATATCTGTATATTATCATACACACACACACACACACACACACACACATATATATATATATATATATATATATATATATATATATATATATATATATATATGTATGTATGTATGTATGTATGTATGTATGTGTGTGTGTGTGTGTGTGTGTGTGTGTGTGTGTGTGTGTATATATATATATATATATATATATATATATGTATATGTATATATGTATGTGTGTCTTTGTGTGTGTGTATGATAATATATATATATATATATATATATATATACACACACACACACATACACACACACACACACACACATATATACATACATACATACATACATACATATATATATATATATATATATATATATATATATATATATATAAGTAAAAGAGATAATATGACTGATCCTAAAAAGTTCATCAAAGTTTCAGAGCTGTAAATACTAGTCAGTTATCTCTGTCACCCTCCCCTACCCCAGGATCCCACGTCCACCACTGCCCCCTAATCAAAGTTATCCTCATCATTATACCCCCCCCCCCCCCCCCAAACCCTTTCAACCCCTAACATGCACACACTCTCTCTCAGTGGCCACATCACACCTGCACCTTGCCACTGAAGTGTTGCAGTTTTTTGTGAGGTTCAGAGAAGTGTGGAGATCTGGGCGATCAGAAAAGTAAGGCCATGTCTGAAGTTCCATCTTCTGTCATCCCTCATGTATTGAAGCCCGATGTGGAGAACGGCTCAAAAGCTCCGGTTCTGATGAGATTCCTGTCAGGTGTCTCTGTGCCTGTACTATAGTTTACATTCAGTGCTATGGCTCCTCCACTCTTTCCAAAGACATCAAAGAAGATTTCTCTCACCCTCAAGGTGATGGAGGGTTTTTGAGGTCAATCAGCTACAACAGACCTAAGACTTTTCCTTCCAGAAGTTACAGGTTTACCCAATATTTCAATATCCTCTGAGATCCTTTCTGTCTGTGCTGGGCCTTTGATTTTTTTTTTCTTTTCTTTTTTTGGCCTGTTTGTTTGTAGGTTACATTTGTGTCTTGATTATGCGGTATGGCGGTAATCCAGTGGTCTGGTAAAAATGAAGCAACTTATCATTAGTGTTCGGCAGGAACTTCATGTTTTAGTAGTTCAGATAAGATTTTTTTTTATAGCTGCTGCCCTGTGAAATGTGATACAGTATTAAACAGTAGTTCATTGTAATAGCTCATATTGCAGCCATTATGATGATGTAACTACTACATGATCCCTTCATAGCTTCAGGCATCTGTAAACAATGGGAACAGAAAAGATAGCAAACAGCAGGACTATAATGAAGCTGCAATAAACATTCATTTATAAAACTGGATGCTATTTAAGCTCAGTGAAAAAAGCTAATTTTTGAGTAATTAGCTACCATACCCACATGTTGTGCTCAAATGTGATTCGAAGCTTTGAAACACCACCGTTGGCTTCTCTGGTTTCAGTCGTTAATTTGTAAATGTTTTTTTTCCCCCCTAAATTTCTAACTTAATCATGTTTCATGTAAAATAATTACAGTCATGATAAAGAAAACTATAAATGAAGCATCAAGACATTCTTATCTAAAACATTAGAATAAAATAAATCTATCCCTCCAGCAGAACAGCCCGTCATTTTATTTTGCAGGGAAAGTCTACTTATGAAACCTAATCCACAGCAGTTTTAACTTTTTTCCAACAACCTTTTTTTTTCTTTTTTTCTGAGACATCTAATGAGGTGTAGTATTATACGACTAAGAGGCTACTCTCAGAGCTGTGCTGACCTTTGCAAGGATAATGGGATTTACTTCTAAAATGTCCCAAAAAGTTTGTGTTACTTCCCTTTTGGCATAGGGTCATAGATAAACAGGTTTCATGCTCACCATTTGAAGTAGGTAGTATATGGCAGAAAGGAAATCAGGGATTGCAGGGGCTGTCATGTTCAAATAGAAAAAAAAATGCACTACAGATGGAAGCAGGCTGTCAACAGTGTTTGTCAACATTCAGAAAGAAACCAAGGTCAGGCAAAATATAGAATGAGGAACCAACATGAAAGTCTAGCCTCTACTTCCTATGTAGGGGTGGGGGAGGGGGGGGGCAATTTCAGAGGATGTTTGTGTTGCTCTGTAGAAACGTAGGAGTAAGAAAGAGATGAGTGTATGTGGGGGGGGGATGCGTAAGAACGATTTGTACAGTATTGCATCAATTTGGGTTTTTTTTTTTTAACTTAGACGTCCCTTGGAAAAGTAATATACTCACACTCAAGACTTTATGTCTCAGTCATCCACACAGACGGTGCATGAATCCCAAAGTGGGTAAATTTATGAATATGAGTTTCAACCTCTATCTGACACTTAATGACACTTTACACAGAGCCCAAAGCAAAAAAAAAAAAAAAACCCTTAGACAACACAGAACAAAGCAAAAAAAAAAAAATACACTCACAATTAATATCTCAGAGAGTCTTGTATGAAGTTGAATGCATCACTAAGCATTGCCACTCAAAGTTAAAAGGAAAGGCCAACAGTGGAAGAGTCAGGAGAAAAGGGCCAATAAAGCCTTATTAAATGGATTCTCATCTCATCTCCTGCTCTAGCCATCGTCGTGCCAGAAGTTCTCCCAGTGCAGGCAGAAGAATGACATTCACTGGCCCTCTGATTTCAATATGACAATGCCGACGGCAAAAGCATCTCTTCCCTTGGCGCATCCCTAGCCGTTCAGCCATGAATACACTTAACTGCGTGACTTGAGCTTGATGATCCAGTTTCAGCTGGTTTTTAATTAACCCAAGGGTCAGATCTCAAAGCATATCACTTTAGGGAATTTCCCATCTAAATGGTTGGGGTTTGGATAGAGATTAGAAACATGGCAGATTTTTTAATTGACTACATTCGAAAATACTCCAGAGAGGGAGTAGAATATGTGCACTTACAACTTTTTTTTCCCCTTTTTTTCATTTCACTTTAGCCAAGTGCACTTTAAAATCAAACAAAAGCTCTTAACATAGTAAGAAGCAGATCATAGTTGTGTACAGCAGTGCTTATTTTAGTGGTAAGAACTAAAGTGAATCATCAAAACCTTTCTTAACCACTCTTCGGACTCCATCTCAACCATCATTGTGAATACCAGTAACAACAAACAAAGCCAACTCACACTGGTGTCAGGGAGTGTTCAGGAAAGAACAAGGTAATCTAGGGCAGTGTGAACCTACTGTAAATAGATGTAACTTTACCATAATAAACATAAGGACCTTTTGTTTTGCCCTCTCTCCCACATTTATTAAGAATTTAAGAGTAATGTCACAATAGACAGGAAGTCAGTTAGAACGAATGGATTTCTGATAGTTTCTGTAATGTGTCTGTCTGGAGTTCACTGTGTGTGGAAGAGGCCTGGAATTGCTGGGGGAGATGGAGGGAGTAGTTGGGGATGAGGGGTGGGGGAGGGGTATTTGAGTGTGGCTTCATATGTAAAACTATGACTTACAAAGTGAAAGATCCTACTTTGGAAGCACCAATAAAAAAGAAGAAAAAAGCTTGATATCATACCATACACACTGTCCCCTGAGAAGAGTTGCATATCATAGATGGTCAATGATTCCATTCTCCACCCCCTATCAGAAAGGGAGTTAGAGGTCACAGATATACAACACAAATGTGACCTTTTGCCTCCTGGCAACAAAATCAATGACTCCAAATTATATTTAGAATGGAAATGGAAAGTGAAACCTCACATCTCAGATGGCAGCTCCGGTAATCAGTCAAACGCTATTCTGATGATGTCTCTCTTTTCACTTGCCTTTTGGCAGACAGTTTAACAATGTACAAACTAATATGGGTCCAGATGACACGTGTAAGGATAAAATACCAAAAACAACTTTCATTATTCATTACAATAGTCATCCTTCTCCACAAGAATAAGTCCAGAATCTTTGTTCACCAGAATAGTTTACTTAACTCCAATTGAAATATTAGTTTTCACCAGTTTGCCCTGTTTGAAGCATAATGATAAATATTCCCAGTCTAGAATGGCTCTCTGTCAAAAGCTCTCCTCAGCAGACATCAGAGAAACTTTGAAGAAAGACTCAGTTTGGTGTCCACAGACTTTTTATTTCTTTCATTTCCCCCCCCCCCAATGTTAAAGCAACCATTGGTAGCTTTTCATTTTGCTTTTGTGCTACAGATGTGACCTTAGCTACTATTGGATTTCTCCACAGGAGCATTTTCAAATGAGCCCAGTTTTTAAATGGAAGAAGAAAGTTCTTTTAACCACCGTAGTGGGCAGTCTGTGTTAAAGACCTGTATGTGTAATAGATCTACCACAAAATATAACCTAACACAGAAGGCAGAAAACATATCAGCACAGGAAAGAAATTGTCAAAGCCAGACAATAACATGGATTATTTTTTTTTTTTTGGTTTTACAGATGGAATGTTAGAGAATTGGACAGGGTTGACATTTAGACTTTTTTTTACACTCTGGCAGGTGCAGGTGTAATCTTCATGCCAATAGCTGTGTGTATGACAAAGGAAAGCTGGCCTGTGAGTGTGAACACAACACCACGGGGCCAGACTGTGGGCGCTGTAAGAGGCACTACCACGGCAGAGCTTGGAGTATGGGATCCTACCTGCCAATCCCCAAAGGCACTGCAAATATCTGTAAGTAAATGTCCCACACACCCTCTTGTCTACAGGAGTCACGGTTTCAACACCCTACCTTCTAAAAACACACAAACCAAATCTCCACTAAGAGTCCTTGACTTTCAAATATGCTTTGACTGTCAGAACACCACCTAAGAAAAGTACATTAAACAATTAGGCTTTCAATACAGTTTGCAGTCTAATAACCGAATGATTCCAAAATGAACACACTTGATTTAAATGGTGTTTTTTTTTTTTTTATCAAATTCTGAGAGGTTTAAGTTTTCCTCTCTGTTATCCAGGTACTCATCATGGCATAGAGTGCTGTCACATCTGTTGAATCCTCAATCCGAGGCAGGGGGCTCATTGCCTTAATAAATCTAATGTAGCCTGTAACTCTGGCTCAGGAACCTCGTGAGGCGAGGTCCTGTCCAGATGGTGGAAAGACAGCCCTCTGGCCCTCTCAGTGCAAGGTTTGCTCAAAAGCACGGCACTGCTGTGAAGCACATGCCATATGCTTAATAGAGAGAAACAGAGAGAGAAGTAGAGCCATAGGACAATTTACAGCCCAAGACAAAGTGAGAAGGAAAGGCAATGTTTGCTTTGTAACGCTGTAAGAGCTGTCAGTGTTTATTACGCCTTCATGTATCTGTTACATGTCTTTGCATGTATTGCCTTTGCAACCATTTTACGTTGATATATGTTCATATGTGTGTTCAGTCTCGGTATATTGTGTGTGCCTGTGCGGGTTTAATATAGTTTGATTTTCCCCTGTTGATCTCCTGTTATGAAGGTCTTCATAATGCTCGGGCAGGGTATCAGATTGACAGCCTATTATTAAAAACCAAATACAGGGACACATCCTGCAGTCAAGCAGAGAAACTAAGGATGAAAGATATCACACGTAATATTAGCACTTGTTTGGTGGAAACGTATAATACAACAGTCATGCATATGAAATCAAAGTCACAATATTAGACTAGTCCTGCATGTAAGAAATGAATACCTTTCTACCTTTCTGCTGTTGAATTACCTTCTTTTCCTCATACAAATGTGCATTATTCTTATCATATGCCACTTTCAGAATGTGCATCATGTTTCGAATGAGGATATTAAACATATGGCTCCCATAAAAATACAAATTTGCTGAAAGTGCAGAATTTAATTATGGTTTAATAGCTTTCATCTGTCATCAAGTCATCTGCTTTAATCATGTGTGCAATTTATCTCCTTATTTGAGACACATGGCAGGCAGGCTCTAATATATGAAGAAGTAAAGCTGTATATGACCTTCTGTCTAATAATTCAACAGGAAATGAAATCCCTGTCTTGCCTGTAGCCTGAGCTGCCTTATTCAGGGCGGCACAGTCTGTGAGAACAAATGTATCCCGCTGCGTCGCACCTCACATGTGCATCTTTAACGTCAAATTTTAATGTTTTATACTGTGAAGATCCGCAGCACAGTGATTTCTATTTCTCCTTTTTTTTTCAGTACAGCTTTTAGTCATTTCTTTGATTCTTCTGCCTTCATGATCAAGTACAGTCAAACAGAGACAAATGTGAATAACACTGAACAATTTAAATGTGAATAATGTCATTTATTTTCAGGAATTTTGACCTGCAGTAACTATCACTGATGTACGAAGCACTGTAAGGTGGTTAAACTTTAGAGGGAGGATTCATGCAAAGCCAGACAGCATTTCGATCATCTCATTTTTCAGTTTGGTTAAGCAGAGCAAACAAGGAATGAAGGATTACCTGAGGAGGCATCTCTCCATGTGGTGTGAACAGGTGCATGAGCTGTAAAGAATTATGTGTGGTTGGTAATGCTGTGCTGAATAAGAGATGCGTTGTTTTAATCAATGCAAAAAGAGCTTGTCTGCCAGCTGTCCACAGTTGTCTCTTCCCTGGCACTGTCATTCTTAACTCCGTCGAGAAGAATTTGTAATGAGTTTGCCAGTTCCTATGTAACACTGGTAAATAACCAAGGAGATGAACTTGGGGGAAAAAACCCACTCAGGATGCCTCTATGTCCCTGTGTTGTGCCAGGTATATTAATCTGAAACATTTCCATGCCCTTAGTGACCATTTCATGCATCATCCTTTTTGCGTTGGCATGATTTTCTCTCATTTACGCAAGAGTAAGTTACACATTGCTCTATGAAGTCTGAACTGAAAATGTCCATCATGGCTTCCCTAAAGGGTGTAGAAAATATTACATCTCTTTCAATGTTTGATACTCCACCGTTAACTGTTGTCTCAAATTTTTGCAAATAGAACACTACTGTGGTAAAAATCAAGACACGTCCTAATACACATATTTTATCATGTGAATCAAACGTTGTTTCTTGAGTAAAAGATATAGCTGAGTGTCTGCTGGGCACTTGCTAGGTAAAACACCTTTTCTCTGCAACGTGTGAAAAAGGTTTCTTTGGAATTTCAGACTTGTCATGTTGTGATAGGAACATGGACTTGTCATGTTGAGAAGGAATCATGATCAAAGGGGAAAAGTGACAATATGCTTCTCTTGATTGTAGTTCCTGAAAAAAAAAAACAGTGGACAAATCTAAAGCATATGTTACAATATGTTTAGATATGTATGCACTTGTTCGTCATTGCTATTTTATCAATGGTGCTGATGCTCGTCTGTTCTCATATTGGTTGATGACAAGCACAGCTGCACCAATTGATCAGAGTTATGTGAATTATGAATGACTAAAATTTTCCCTTCTGTGATGATTGAATATGTAAAAAAGAGTCTTTTCCATATCGAAGAGAGCAGTAATTTCTGGTTCACCAAATGCAGCAGTGTCTCTGGTTCTCTCAAAGGAAAGAAAGGGAACTAAATTACCTTCATTAAGTGCTTAGCTTGCTTCAAGAAAAATTGGCCTAATATCATTTTTAAATGTATGTAAATCTTTATCTGTATGCCCTTTCTCTTGGCAGGTATTCCCAGCAATGTTGGCCCAGCTGGTAAGTAATTCCAACAAGACAAACAAAATGAAACTAGTGCATTTAATCAAATTTTGTAAACCTCTTCAGTCTTATGGTTTCAAGACAACAGTAACACACACAGAGGTCACACACACTTTAAACAGAACAACCAGTTCATTTGTACTTTGTTTCTAGTGTTTTTCTGTTGAGGCGAAATGTTTGTCCATTGGATTAATTGGATAACTTATAAAGCGTGTACAATCTGGTAGCTATGAGGCCAGAGTTTTCTGTCGCAATTTGCCATGTGTATACACAACATCGCTCTGATATGCTTATGGATCAGACCTTTTGTAATCAAAGATGTCTCTCACCTTCCTACAGTTCGACCAAATGCCTCATCCCTTGGGGTTGCCAACCGAAATCAAGGTAAGATATTTGCTATAAAATGAAAAGGCTGATTTTCACCATTCATTATTGAAATGAAATGGGGGAAAAACACTCATGGTCGTTTTGCCTACTTCATAGAGGCATATGATCTTCGGAGGGGTAATCTCACTTGTCTACCACCCACACCACATAGACAAAGCCCGCTAGGTATGAGCAACAATAAACAGACAACAATAGATAGAGACTTTTCAGTTTCAGTTATCTTTGATTAATCCCTCCATTTTAATTACCCAAAGTACTCATGCGGCTGCGTCCCGTCTGCACTCACCCACCAGGGAAACGGGGATATAGGACAAAAGGGAGGCTGCAGAGAGTTCACGTAGACTGATTTTCTGGAAGGTTCCTGTTAATCCCTTGAGCAAATGCTCTGTATTAACATTGCTGCAGTATCCCTAGACAACCAGACCTCAGCTAGCAGAAAAGTCCAGCAGGTTTTTCATTGCATCCCTGTATTTAAATAACTGATTAAAAAGTGTAGACTGGCTTGATTCAAGTTCTCTTACTTGATTTCAGACACCTTCATTAGTGGCTGATTGAGAAGCTAACCCGGAAATGTGCATACATAGTTCTTCCACGAATCAGTTTACCCTTCCCTGGGCTTAGAGAGCTTTGATTTGTCCATTTCTGATTTGTTTTTATCAAGGCACCTGGTGTGACCAGAAAATCACAACCACATTTCAACTGGTCATGGTGGGTATCACACTAGGAACTTATCGGTTAAAAAAAAAAAACAGCTGGTACAGTCACAGTATCACCTCAATTATAGTTCATTCAAATACTATCTGAAATGAATTATATTCTGCTATAAATTGCCATCAGACTGATTTAAATGGAAGACTTTACATTTAACCACTCAAACACGGAGCCTATGTGAAGTTTACAACACAGTGCTAGTATGGAAAATAATACACAACTCGGCTCTCATTCAATGTTTTAAACATTTTATGTCTATAAATCTGAGCTTCATATAGTTTTATATAGCACATAGTTTGAATATTGTCTCATATAGGCTGTGTACCCTGAACACAGTACACAGCCTAACCACAGATTTTAGGGCATAATAAGACAAGTAGTATTCAGCACTTGCTATCATAGTGCATGTTTTTCCATTTTGATGCGTGTTTGATTAAGTGCAAACGATAAGTTGGGTTTTGAACTCAAAGCTGGAGAAACCTTCAATGGAGACCTACTAAAACACTTTTGCATATAAAGAGCAGGAGGTAATGGTAGCATGTTCGGTATATTTAGAAGAGAAGCTACTGAATGAGAGATGGGTATATAAAATTCAATGTCCTGAAAGAACTTTTCCCTTTTCAATTTAGTTCTGCAATATTGTGTGAGACCCAACAGTTGTTTGTGCAGCAGGAGACAAATCAGTCTATCAGACGTTTGGTGCATGGAGACCAAAGGGTTTTGTCTGAACATGTTGCTGCCGTCAACTGCCTACAGGAAACACTATTTTAACCAAACACAATTTCTAGAGATGGACATGGAACCTCAGGTGCTCAACTAGACATAAGTCTAGTAATGGATGACTAAATTAAGTTCTCCTGAGTGGTAACACTCAGGAGAAGGTAGGTCACCCTGAGCTTAAACCCTGAGTTTTTATAATGTGGGATTTTGTTACATGGATTTGAATTCTGTGCTGCAACTATAAGTTGCTGACATTGATGAGAATATTATAGATTCATTATTAAAACCTCAGTATAAAGCAGATATGCTTTGAATCTCCTCTCAGCCCTGATAAGTTTGAACTTTGTAAGCTGAATTTGAACAGCTTCATTGTATAATGACAAATATTGGGCCTCTGTAGCTCAAGGCTTTTATATCTGTGTATGATGAGTATTTGTCGGGAGAAATAAAAAGCAAAGTTTCCCTATCAGAAATATCACTCAGACTTCACAAAATGAAAGAAAATATTATCAAGCAATCTTCCGTACAGCATGGCACACAAGATGTTGAAGTTTTAAAACTTGGCTATTATGTTCAACTTGGCTATTCTGAAAAAAAAAAAAACTGTTTAATGTTAAATAATATGCACATCAAACATAGAGACAACTGAATCAGTTTGACAGGCTTCATTTAAGACAAAACGGGCTGCTCCTGTTAACTTTTAAAATGAATGGTGAGATTGTGTTACTCCAGAAGTCAGAAAGCTTGATTGCAATACAGAAATTAATGGGCCATATCAGTAACTTTCATGTTAAGTTTAAGTTCAAGTTTAACTGTATTCTCTAGCTCTAACTTTTTATAATTTTACAGTTACTTTAACCAGGCATGCACAAAATCAGCTAAATTTAGATCTAGCATATAGAACTAGCATATATTTAAATTGGTTAGGAAATGGACTGTTGACCTCAGCATGTATGCATGACATAGCACTATCATTAACTGCTTGTTTAGGACTATACGTGCAGTGATGGTCACTGCATTGCTTTTAGAGAGCTTAAGTCCAGCTCCTTTTTCAGTTATGCCACCCTGTTACAGCCAACAAGATACATACATACATGCATACATGCATACCTACATACATACGTACATACATACCTACATACATACATACATAGGCCTACATGCATATCTGTAAATGTGTAACACAAATGCATTGACAAATTTAGTAAAGTTCTGCAATTAATAAGTCACCCTAGAACCTCAGCTTCTGAAGCCTGTCTGTGGACAAATAGATCTGTTACCATGCATGCATCACTGTTGCTCAAGTCTGGAGATGCTGGACCTGTTGGCCTGTGAAAATAAGTCTCAGCATCTAATTTAAGAGCAGTGTGGTTCATAAGTCTCCAAGGGAGTGAGAGGCAGTGGCCAGAGCTCACACCTCAGTCTTTTCACAGGTCACAAGCCAAATCACAACATAAGTGCCAAGGCAATGTCTGATACAGTGCACTACTCGTGCATTACAAATCCCATGATCCCAAGAGGACATTTCTCTGCAGGCATATATTGTGACATAGTCCAAGGAAGTACAGTGATGGCACCTTCATCTCAAAATGAACCCTTGAAAAAAAATTCTGCCAAACACAACTGCAGATGCTTCCACAAGAAATAACACAAATCAGGATCCTCTGAGGGCCATTCAAAACATGAATAATCCCCAACACAATCAAGAAAGTAAACTCCAATGTCTGGAGAATATGAGTTTCAATCCTTCTGAGTCTACCAAGAGCTAAAGCTTTAAAAACAAGTCTCAGATACTGCGAGAATCTGCCAAACCTGGACAGATGATCATCTTAAAAAAAGAACAGATCTCATTGCAGCAATGTTCCAGTGTTCCAAATTTCACAATCGCCTCAAATGTTTTATAAGTGGATTCTCAAAAGAATACACACCAGAATAAATCATTGCAATTCAATCTTTTCTGGAGGGGTACATGGTTAGAAAAGGGATGATGTAGGGATTTGTCATTCAAATTAGAGTTGCAGTGTGCATAAAATACAGCTAGCTGTTTCTAAGTTGAAGTAAAGACTCTTTGAAAGAAAGTAAGCTTTTTAGATGTCTCCGCAACCACTGACCAGGAACAAAAGTTTTAGAAGGCAGACAGGCTGTGATGGTCGAAACGGACAGAGGAAGGGAACTGAAAGGTGATCCATTTCATATTAATGTCTACTCAGTTACTCAGTTAATAACTAGCTGATTACCAAGATTTCCAACGTTTGAATGGTTGAATCATTAACGTTAAAATGATTCTGTCATTTCTTAGGCACTACCACTCATCCCATCTTAACACAATATTTTGTCTCACAAACCATTATCTCTAAAATTGTGATTGCTTTTCCTCCATTTGCTCATTTATCCAGGTTATCTGGAGACCTGTGGTGAATTTATCCTCATACAGAAAGGAATCGTCTTTGCGATTAAATTCAATTCTCTGAGCAAATATTCATTCTCCATCTCTCTCCAAAGCAAATATTTTTCATTGTGATGGAAGTAAACACAGCCCAATGTAAATCATTGTTTGTCATCACAGATCTTGTTTACAGGTAAGGAGATTACGAATGAAGATGATTCAGAAAAAGTGACATCATACTTTTCATCTGCACAGGGATAGGGAACGCATACTCCATACTCCATTCTCAGACAAAAAGAAATAGATTATTCATGATTAGGTCTACACTTATATGTTTAATATTAATTTGCATATCGATACTTAGCCTACTCAAGGACGATACCAAGCTTTAAAAGGATGTTGTGATGACAGTCTAATTCTGTTCATTGGTATTTAGTCTTTAATCTTCATTAAATGCTTTGCATGTGCACTGAAATGTGCATCAGCAAAAAGATGCTCAGTGTGATTTGCTGAATGGTGACTGACCTCCACGTTCGTATTTACATATCAAACAGACAAATGATGTGGTGCTCTCAGTGGGAGAGTACATCACAGTATCAACCTTGCAATATGCATTTTATGAGAAGTTTCATGACGGCACCAGTTGCCAAGGGGAGAGAACTCTGTTTTCAATTTTCTTCTCATATTGAGGGAGTGCGTCACTCAGCAATATTTTTCTTCCCCCCGAACCCCAACTGCCCCTCTGATTATCTATTTCACTACTGGAATTTTACTGTTTTTCTTTCTTTTCTTTTTTTTTTTTTTGGACAAAAATCCCCGTGGTATTCTCAAATTGCACAGCAATCTTCCCTTACAATCATACACACTCACACAATCAACTACCCGATCATTATTCTGATAAGGTAGTCATCTGTGAGGGAAAACGATTGGCTGAATGTGTTGCCAAATAACGACAGACCTATGTGTTTATCTCAGTTTTGCCCTGTTCTCCTCCCGCAGCTCAAGTCTGTGACAACATGCTGTTGCGCTGTCAGAACGGGGGTGTGTGCCACCTCCACCAGCGTTGCCACTGTCCGCCAGGCTTCACCGGCGTGCTGTGCGAGAGGGTCCGCTGCCAAGGCGAGACGTGCGAGGAGCCTGCATCTGGTCAGGCAACCCCCCATCCTGCTCTTACCAGCCAGGCCCTCCTGCTGCTGCTACCACTGGCTCTCATCCCATCCCAGCTGGCCACCTGGGGCTACACATCATTCTGAGGGGGGCACTAAAGCCTAAGAGGAACACTCCATAGGGGTGCTATTCCTCCCCACAGCTAAAGGACAAAATGACACTGAGGATAAATGCTCCCGGGCACGAACCTTCAGCAGACTAAGAAAACAGCCATGGAGAAGACTTTCATGTAAAGTGACTGTAAGATAAAGTTTGCCTTTCAAAAGGAGTATGGGTTGAATCGGGCGGACAAACAATAGTTGCTCTGAAGTCAAACAAACTGAGAATGATATGGAGAGCAATCGTGTCCATCTTATACCTGTTTCAGGAAGAAAAGCAGGCTTGACATATTTGGGGCGCTAAGACAGGGAGAGATAATCTGATTTGATCTCAAGATGGAAAAAGCAACAAGTATGTCCAAAACAGCTCTCCAAGTCCTCTCCCATCTTTACCCTTAAAACTCCCTCCTCTCCTACTTGAGTTTCATGAATGCACCTCTGTGAAGTCCATGCTCTGTTTTGTCCAAACCTAGGGTTCATTGGGTTGATGTTAACCACATGTAAGGATCCAATAGTTATATGCCAGTGATTCCACTTGTTTGCTTGTTCCTCCAGGAGGATGCAATGTTCAACACACTTCTTTGAAAAAGAAAAGAAAAGAAAAGAAAAAGTAAATTAAGTGAAGCATCCATGTTTCATTTTGTACAAAAAAAGATATTTTCATGATTTTTGTTCCTCGTACTTTGAGAAAAGGGCAGCTGTAATTATTGCAGTTTATGGTTGTGCACATGTCCCCCTTACATTGCTAAAAGTAGGCTACATAAAAGAACATGAGTTTACATTTTCACACAAATATGATTTTGCAAAGTTTAGGTTTCACCAAAGGGCATTCATAACATAATCCTGTTGCTTAAAAGCTGACTATGTTTGTGATTAAATGTGAAAAATCACCTTGATGTTTTTGTCATACTTAACTTCCTGTACGAACCTAAGTTGGGGGAGGGGGGGTGTATTCAGCTGCAGTATGAGGCATTCGCTTGATGTGCAGTTACATGACTTTAATGTCATAATATCACTTTTTAACCCTGAGATATTCAGAATTCATGAATATCTTTTTGTGTAGTCCTAGTAATCTGTCATGAAAAACTTAAAACATCCATAATTTGAGCAGCTGTCTTGTTGTATTTCACCCTAAAGAATATTGACAAATTACCTACTATACTTGAAATGTCTGTTTTCTCTTAAACTCTTTTTAATGCATGCTTGTCAGTTTCCAGACATCAAAGTCACAAGAGCTCTCTTTTCATAAAACTTATTGAACAATTATCTGGTTTTATCCCTACGCTCACTGAAGTTCACGAATTCATTGGCCTCAGTGAGTACAGCTCTTTTCATCTCATGTGTTTATCAGGTTATCATTGTTGTGGTGCTTTCATTTAATGTTGCAATACTGAAAATACATATTTTATTATCAAACCATAGGAGTGAAAGCAGAAGAATAAAGAGTATGTGTAAGTGTTAGCAGTGGTGAAACAAGTTGTAAGGTCAGTTTGGTGGAATTTGTAATAGGCTACATTGCTTATTCTAACTATTAAGATCTTCACAAAATGCTTCTGGAAGTAAGGTAAAGTTTGGTTCAGAATGGGGCAAACATACAGAGAATTCCATAGTGATGCTCTTCAAATGTTCACTTGTTAGAATGCAGGTGTCTGTGGTAGATCTGAGGACATAGTACTTGGATTAGACAAGCATGTTCAATTAAATACCTATATTTATCAAATTAATGTAGCTTAAGTGATCAAGCTGTTCACAGAGAATTCTAATGAGCATCAGACCAAGTTAAATGTTTTAATGTCCTTATGACTTGAGTGATTTTATTGAAATACACCAAAAAAAAAAAATCTTTAGAAATTCCACTGTGAGAGATCATTAGAATTTATACTTCTATCAATAACGAGATGAAAATCAAGGTATAGGCCTAGTAATGAGAGTTGCCCAGCAGAGGCTAGTCATCAAATGTAATCCAAAAAACAAATATGGAAGGCAGAGCTGCAGGCAAAATCTGGATAAAAGAGAGTCACTCACTGTGTAGCCTGACTTGCTGCCGTGAGATGGCAATCATTTTCAAATTCGCAGAAGGTACTTGAATGGAAATGAAGCCATCTCAAGCCTGTGACATACTGTGAGAGCAGGCTCGAGGCTGAATAGATTACATTGGTGAGATTAAGAGGTGGGGATATTTGAAGAGAGCAAAATACCCTTTGCCCTTGTCCTTAATAACTTCCCTCCCAAAAGAGAGTTATAAAGGTGAATTAATTCAGGGTTAAAAAGGGGGGGGAGTCCAAACAAATGTCATGGTTTTAAATGCTTGTTACAGATCTGAGAAGACCAACAAGAAATGGAGTTTGTATAAACTGTCATGTCAGAGAATCTGTCTAGATGCAGTCCAGAAACAGGAAAGAAAAAAAAAAAAACGGGAAAGCCTGGCTAGATGCAGTCAAGAACAAACAGAAAAGGAATGATTCTTATTAAGTCAGATGGAATATTAATCAATTTTGAGAAGAGATTGAAAACAACCTCCTCCTAGCACTGATGCTTTCTTTCTGATGGAGGTTTAGGATTAGTGGAGATACATGTTTTTTTTCACAGTTATTTCCTAGATGGATTTGCCTTTTTGATCTCATTTGATATCACGCAGTACTGAGAGGACTGAAGCTGTTTGGACTATTTCTGGTGCTGTCTTCAAGAATCAAATCTTCATCAGAGTTTTACAGACACCCCAGTCCTGACACAACTGTGTAAAGCAGGTTGTTCACCATCTCTTACACCCCACTGAGTTGGAATTTTATGAAGGGCTCTTTATGTTATGTATTTGATCTGAGATGTTTAGCACAGCTAATTTGACTCATCTTTTCATACAGTCATTACGAAAACACTTGGAGACATTGAAAGAGCAGAGAAAGTGTTGTTGGAAAACATTCGCTGAACACAAACTAATTAAGAACTAGTGATGTCATACCCCCATCTTTACATGGAAATAATTTACCGCGCTTAGCAGCATGCACTTTCATGTATATTTATAAGTGTTTCAGCTTGGCAAAAAAAAAAAAAAATATATAAAACCTTCTTGCTTTGTAACAATTTCCGCATAGAACTATCTCTCCCATAAGAAATCTTTTAGCCTCCCAGTCTGTGAGAACTCTTTTAGCAGTGCTCCGCAATATCGTAGTGGTATTATCAATGGCTTAAAAACTAATGGATGTTCTCAAGGTCCCATTTTTCAAGTGGGCAGTGCTTGGTGAAGAGCAACACACCTGAGACCATCCCTGACGATGTTACTAGGCCGAAATGTCCCAGCACACAATGAGGATGAACGTGTTGCACATTTTATTGCATATATTGGGGCCGTTAACCATTTTTATAAGATAAGTTTTGGCAGCTTTCTCAACTTCTTGAGCAATTTTTAAAAGTTTGAAAAGTTGTTCTGTCATGAGCGTATAACTTCAGATCTTCCTGAAGTTGCTGATAGATGATCGGACAAGTACAGTGTTTCAAAGCGCAGAGGGCTGGACAAAAATGTATTTACCACCATTGCAGAAAAATGCGTATTTTTTTCCTTTCTTCTCTGAGAATGACCTGGTTACCAGGAATGTTGTCTCTTTCCGAATAATGGCTACACTGTCCCAGAGGACTAGGATGGTAATGCCTTATTCATGTGCAGCAGTAACACTGTCCCAACGCAAGCACCCATATACAGTCACATATCACTTCAGCTAAACAAAACTTTGTCTGATTAAAACTAATTCAGTATGGTGTTTTACAAATCATACATTCCCAATATATCCATTCATTTCTGTGCGTGTGTGCGTGCGTGCCTGCGTGTGTGTGTGTGTGTGCGTGTGTGCGTGCGTGCCTGCGTGTGTGTGTGTGTGTGTGTGTGTGTGTGTGTGTGTGTGCGTGTGTGCGTGTGTAAGGGAGAGAGAAAGAGTGGAAATATGTGTTCAGCCACATTTTTTTAATCCTTCTGATCATGGCACATGCTGTGCATTTGTAAACCGAACTGTTTCTCTGCATAGATAAGATGGACAGAAATGTGCTCACAAAGAGGTTCCAGTGCTGTATTTTGTCCTCAGGAAATGTTCCATCTTTTGTTTGACAGTGTGCTTTGCCTTTCATTTCACTTCCAGGACCATGGAGGGTATTAGTGGGACATATTTAGACAAGAGCCTCTCTTTGGTTTCTGCCACTGTCAGCATTGGTGGCACCCTGTCACCTAGTATTGCACAAGATAAGGGTATACTATGTCTGCCAAATAGGCACTCAGCAACAACTAAGGGCATTGTTTTGAGTGTAGCATTGCAAGAACAATTTATAGTTGTCATTTAACCATAACTGTGCAGTCTTTTTTTTTCATTTTCAATGTTATCACATTTAATATGTCATTACTGATTATTTAGCTACAGTGTACTGAGGCAAGAATTACTCTACCAGTTTAAAGTAAAGGTGTGGGCATGATTATAAATCCTCTCACCCGAGAAGGACTTTGACAACAGTTACGCAGAGTGCTTGCGGCCTGAATCCATTAGCAAGCGGTGTTGTGCTTTTTTCTCTTTTTTTCTCCTTCTCACTTGTATATGTTTCATTGGTTGGCACCCCCACTGCTGCTATAAGGGAAATGTAATCATACACACAGATATGATCATATGTTTCTGCACTGTTCATGAGGTTTGTTCCCATACCTACCACCTTACTGTTCAAACCAAGGGCACGGTTGTTATTTCAAACGAGAAGTTTATAAACAGCAGGGGGGTTGGCAGTACATAGCTGCAGATATTGCACCCAGACAACATTGGCTGTGCTTTTACAGAGGGTGTTCATTGGTTAGGTCCAAAGGGACCGATGGTCAACACCTCTACAAAACATAATATGAATTCAAGGTATCGAAGTCAACTTTCCTGAGTTGGCAAACATGTGATAGTGGTTCATGTATCTCCTAACAGTTCTATCAAAGCCATTTTTCCACAAAACAGACCTGACACTGATTTTTTACTATGTTATTCTGAACTGGATCAAAAGCTTTCTCTCCACAGTTCTCAGTTGCAATAACAACCTACCAAGATTAGCTAAATTATGTACTGCAATGGAGCACACAGGTAATCATATTTGGTATACATTGACCTGCAGTTGCATAAATAATATGTTGAATTGTAGATTGGCAATTCAATAAAATGAATGAAGGCATGGGGAAATTAACAACATGTTGAACCGATACAGGAAGCGTCCATTAGTTATTATTGTTAGTAGTTCCATAACAGGTAGACAAGAACATTACAATGTTGTTTTGAAGTAGATCAGTGAAAAATGAAAAAAAAAACAGTAAGGTCAATCATAAACATAACTAAAGAAAGCAAAGTACAAACAAACACCCCATTTAGGTTGATTTCTATTAGGATATCTATGGTACCGAATCGAAGAGGAGGGAGAGTCTGCCTCCCTCAGTCAATATTCCCCTTATGAGACGCGAAACCCTCTTAATCCCACTTTGCTCATGGCCTTAGAACCTGTAGTGCCTGCGTGCATATGAGAGGAAGAACTGACAGAAAAAGCAGAAAATAAAAACTGGAACAGATGCGTTGAAAGACAGCTGTGAAGATAATATGCAGTAGGCTGTGTGACCTGAACGCTCATTAGAGGAAATCAACAGACACTCCGCTGGTTAAACTGTTCCATTGTTAGACATTAATGTGTGATACAGAGCAGACATTCGTTCACAAAAAAAAAAAAAATGTTCCGCCTTAACCAAAACCCCTGAGAGGTGATGCAATCAGCAAAAGTCAAAAGCAAAGAAAAAAAAGAAAAAGAGTAAAGTTCCATATGTTAGAGAGTTTGATCATCACCTTGAGAAATCACATATGTCCTAATGTTTTTCATGATAAACAGAATAGCCCATTCCATTGTGAAGCTTTATTCTTCACATCCCATTAAAGCTACAGCGTAAGGCAGAGCAGTACTTATCGTGTGAAGGGACATTGGTGCCATCTGTGTTTTTATTACGCACAAATCCCGCTGACCGTCGAACACAAGGACGTCGGCCTTGATGGGTGGGTCACATTTAACACATAATGCCCTTTAAATGAGGGTTGTTGTGTGATAAAATATTCCCTCATTAAAATCAAATAATCAAGAATTACCTCTTAACAATGATACTATCACCATCTTTTTTTTTCTTTTTTCTTTTTTTTTAGATGGACTGTTTGTATTGGAATTGGAAAACTGCTGTCATGGTAGAAGAGTTTTGTATTCTCTAACCTTCATAGCATACAGTCTCTGGCAGAAGAATGTAATCTGGCACATATTGGACACAGGACAGACTGACATGACTCTGGTTTTGTTTTCTAAGCATGAGACTCAATAAAGCAAGTCCCTCCAATCCCACAAATTGGTTATCAATCCCCGTCCCACCTCCGTCCCTTCCTCTCTATGAGAACCCCCCTGGAACAAATTATTTATGCATCAGACCAACTCGACCCATTAATAAAAAGAAAAAATACTGGTGCCAAAATTTCTTTGGCTGAATGAAAGTATTTATCCTCTCTTAAAACATGTTCTGGGAGGGGAGACATCTGCACTGCACCAAAAAATTAATCAGACAAACAAACAACAAAGCATACCAAACTCAAACATCCCAACGCAGGGGAATGGATGGGTTTTAGATAACCAGTCAAAGGAGGAGAAACAGAAAGAGATGGGGAAAAGAGTCAGAGAACTAAGAGAGAGGGGGGGGGGGAAGAGAGAAGCGGGGGAGAGAGAAAGAGAGAGAGAAAGAGAGAGGTGGATCAATAATATCTGATACTTTGAACTGACACCTGATGGTCGCTGACACTGACCCTCAAGACAGGGGAGTGTAACTGTCAAAATAAAAGAAGAGCAGCACAGAAACTGCTGAAAACTGTGGGAAAAGTTTTCACCTAAGTTATATTTGCGCAGACCTATTCTCACAGCAGACTCGCGCTTAAATCGGTGTGTTTGACTTTTGCTGTCATTTGGGTTAGTCCCGAGGACCAGGCTAAGACGTTCTCTCACGCGCGCCCGTCTGTTCACACCAGCAACTTATTTTTTATTAATGTTGTTAATTATTAAAAGCACATCTTTAGACCATTTTCTTAGACTCCAAGGTTTGAAGAACCAAGCTGTATTTTTTTCCTCCTCTAGACCGCCCAGGTTTAACAGTTTATTTATCACCAAGCTGTTTCTATGTTTAGTAATACTCATGATATTTTTTTCAACAGGTTTTTTTTTTCTCATAGAATTGCTGCGAAGAAAAGCTTGGCTTATCTCACTTCAGTAATTTATTTGAGGTATGAGATGACACAAAAACATAAATAATCAATAACCTAGGTGAAAACAACACAAATTTGTCTTGTCTGCGGCTGTACGGCTCACTCAGGGAAAAATGTCATACATTTAAGAACAGCGTTGAAGATCTCCAGAGCTGTTGTGCATCATCTGGCTGACAGTGTTGAAGAGATGCATTTTTGATGACAGACAGGCTGTAGAAAGCAAAGCCAAGGGAATTCACAATGGCTCGAGAAGGATTTGTTTCTTTAAACAGCTTTGATCTGGGAGTTGAATTGCTTGATGGCGTTGATTAAAACTTTCCGGAGCATGATCTTTCACATTAAAGAATAGGTTTTTTATTATTACCGTCTTCTCTTGTCTTGTCCAAGCCAACCCAGAGGATGAATCTGTAGAGACACCACCGAGAGGAAAGTCACACCGATATAACACCTACCCTCTCGTTCTCACTGTCTCTTATTTCAACACCAGAGGTGACACTTTGGGGTCACAGGATTGAAGGATCATTCTGGCAATCATAGATTTCTCCGTCTCTCTCTCTCTCTCTCTCTCTCTCTCTCCCTCTCTCTTTCTCCCTCTCGCTCCCCCTCTCCCTCTTTCTCTCTCTCTCTTGCTCTCTCTCACTTACTCTGTCTCTCACACATTTTCTCTTCCTGAGAAGTCTCTGGTAAAACCCCTGCTGGCAGCCAAAGTTTCTCTGTAGCTGAAGAGGGGTGAAGCCTTTAAAAAGCTACTCATGTCATGTTCCAAATACACATAGCCATCAGCCCTAAGAATGCACCAGCTATCCTAAGGTCTTCTCAAAACTTACTATACAGTACTACAGTAACCCTCTGCTTTAACCCACACAGAATACTTCCCCTGGGTTAGTTTCTAAAGATTCAGATTAATAAGTGAAATCAATGACGAAGGCTTCAAAATATACCCCATTACACTTACATTTCTGACAAAACATGCTTTCTGATAAACAGTTCATGTATTTATTAACAATAACAAAGGTGCAAAGACACTAAACGTCATTAGAATGGGAATTCATTCTTGGTTGGGAAACATATGGCTTTGAAGGTGTGATTTGTGTTCTCTGTTTGCTGACATCTAGTGGCCGAGGCTCTGAAACAAAACTCACACACTACAGACTCCACACTTTCTTATATGGGTAATATAAACAGTACTGCTAAAAAAAAAATCAATTCTGTGAATAAAAATCAGTACAGCATATTTATTTTCCTCTCTGTGGATGTACATGTAAAAAATATATAAATCCAACAAACAGATTTCAGTTCAATATAAAAATAAACATTTACAAAGTTTCACGGACTAGTGCCACCAGAAACAAGACATGAAACTATGTAGTATCTTTTTTTCCCCAGTTTGCTCTATTCATATTCTTATTCTTTTCCATATATACTAATATACTAATATATAACATTATATCCTTAACCATATGATTAAGTTACAGACTTATTTACAGACATAAAGAACAGAACATAAAGTATCCACATGTATATAATAACTGACTTGCAAGTAAAACAAAAACTAAAAAAAAAAAAAAAAGATGATAGTTTAGCATCATTGACTGTGACTGAGGTTGAGTGTGGTGCATAAAGGGATATTTATTGTTTAATCCAGTCTGATAAGAAAATTGTATCCATAACAACACAATTATTGATTAAATATTTTTTTTGTTAGCAATTTAACAGCTATCTGAAATAAGCTGACTTTAGTATCGTAGACACAGTTCACAAGAAAGTGCATCAGTTCATAAGAATTACATCCAACTGGCTACACTAGCCTGCAGGACAGAAAGATATATACCCGATATATAACCTTATAACAAAGGTAATTGTTTTAAAACAAACAGCAATCAAAGAGCATCTCTTAACCTGACCATATGAGAGTCATGAGATTTATAAAGGATGACAGGGCACTGATGGTCTTCCGTCTGAGGCATCTTCTGCATAAAAAACACACAGGGATGAGTCTCATCAGGTACCCAGTGGGTACTGATATCTCCTGAACAGCATAGACTGTCTGTCTGTCTGCCTGTGTGTCTGTCTGCCTGCCTGTCTGTCTGTCTGCCTGCCTGCCTGTCTGATCTGCAGAGGGATGGTATTAGCAGGCTGATCATATATGCCATCGAGAGAGAGAGAGAGAGAGAGAGAGAGATAGAGAGAGAGGAGGATGGGCTGTATAACAGCAAAGGTCCAATTTTCACCGAGCCCTGACTTGCAGAGTCAGGCCAAGCCTTAAAGTCATCTATAATAACACAAGGTGATCACAGCGTCAGCCATAAAGATGGGTGAGGAGGGTACAAAAATGTACCAGCCAAGGGTTTTTCCATCTGCCTGCTTCTCGAGAGCTGACGAACAGAGTGGCTTGTGTTTAAAATTTAAATATCTTGTGAGAGGAAGGGGTGGTCACAGAGACAGGATGAGGCAGAAGAGACATCTGTGTCTAGAGCAAATACGACACAATGCCGTTAAGATGAAATGACTCCGGACACAGGCAGGCCTCTGACTCTTTACAAGTTCCCCTGATAAAAAAAAAAAAACTGCTTAGTCCTCTAGCCAGGAACGATGTAAGGGCTGTAGTTCTTGCACGACAGGCTTCAACTTCTTACGACCTTCTCAAGGTCGCCCTTCTCATTTCCTGAAGTTGGACAGCCGTTGAGAGAAGAGTCAATGATAACAGACCGCTGTCCATTTCTGGTCATTCCTCCTCCTCCACATAGGTAGAGGGGAACCAGCCCACCTGCAATTCAAACAGAGATGGGATTACTGATGCCAAAGCTGTCCACATCAGCCTATCAATAAACATGATGGAAGGCTAACACCAGCTCACTTTGGGGAGGAGAGCCAACAGATTACTTGGCAGTCCTCAAAGCACATTAAGCCAAGGGTCACCTGTTAAGAGGAGTTGTTGTGAAGACAGGATTATATTAGGTAATGGCAGTCTGTCAAGGGCCTTTCAGGGGTAAGCTATTATCTTCTTCACCTCAAGTCAAGCAGCTCTCTAAACTGCATTGCACTTTAACAGACTGCATGGTGAGATGTCATTCAAAAAAAAAAAAAAAAAAAGACACTGTGTTTATTCTTGTCTATGACAGTTGCATGTGCCTCAGGCCAGACACAGAGACTTTAAAGCAGGGCAAAGATGAAGGTCAAGAGCTTCGGTTTAACACAGCACCACAAATCGACAGGTTTGGACACTTAGAATGAATACATAAGCACACTACTTCTTACTACATACTTTGGAACATTCTTACAATACTGGTATAGTGTCAAGGAGTTCATTTCTGAGTTTTATTATATACTGGTTAAACATATGTATTATACTGGCATTTATATCATACTCATGTCATTGTTGTAGAGTGTAAAGCACAATATTTTCCAATAACTGAGCTTGAGTACTCAAAAAAGATTAATTATTTGAGGAATGAACACATACTGTAAAATGTTTCGTATGCACTCTTACAAGGAAATGTATCTGAGTCTAAAAAAATGTCATCCTTCTAAATCAACATGTAATACATATCTTCTATCATTTGCTCTTTTATAAACCAATAATGAGTGATGACATGCCATACACTTTATACCACAGTTTACATAAGACAAGCAGATAAAGCACACAAACGCTTGATGTGGAAGACTGAATAATATTTCAAAAGCCAGACTGCATTACACAATCTATCGCCTTTATATTGCACCCAGTGTTTGAAACTGTATGCCCAAGGATGCTATATCAGTCATCTAGCTGACTCTGCTAATACCAGAGTGAGGGTAATGTCAATTTCAGTGTGTATTCTCACCCTGCCATTCACCTCGCCTCTCCACCAGCCGTTGGCACTCTTTGTATAGATCTTCACCACATCATCCACTTGCAGAGTCAGCTCTCGCGTGTCCCTGGGGCTGAAGTCATACCGCGCTATGGCGACACCCACCACCCTCGGTGAGAAGACTGAGTGACAAGACGAGTTCATTACACAGCAGGTCAAAGAGAGAGAGGACAGGGGAATTAAGAAAGAAAGGAAGAAAGAAAGAAAGAAAACAATTTGTGAATGCCTGGAAAGTTACGGAAGGAATCCTAACCTGTGGATATACTGATATAGATACGTATGAATTGGACATCAGCAAATATTCACAACAAAGATTTAATTAAGACCTGCAGTTTTGTACATAAAACATAAATTAACAAACACACGCTAGTATCCTTCCTCTCCAAACGCACAGTTAACAAACACACACAAAGACTTGTCCGGACTGGTTAAGAGGGGAACTGAAAGGGGTAGAGCAGAGATATTGGTACCTGACCAGAAAGGTGAGGAGGAAGGAGGAACAAAGCTCCCTCTTGCAGGACTCCCAATAGAGAGCCCACACGACACCGGTGCTTAGGGTCACACCATGAACGGACAGAAGAGAAAACAAGAGAGAGAAAGCAAAGAGCTCCAGAACATAAGCAAAAGAAGTTACATCAGAGCAAAAGTCAGTTGGAGACAAAGAATCAGCCATGAAAGACACAAAAATGAAATGGTGAAAGAAAACAAATGATAGTTTGACGGTTACTACCCCCTCCTAGAAAAGCGTGAGTCTTGAGTCGTGTATCTGTTCCCTGAATAGGTTTTAACCACCAAAATGGCCCTGCTATTGATGCAGTCATTCGTTTCTTGTTTCCACTGAAATCTCCTCATGCAAAATCAACTGCATATGATAATCATCACCAAACAAAATTATAACACTAATACACCATATAATTTACCTCCACCTGAAACTGGCTCAAACATCTGCAGACATATTATATAGCAAGTTTTGTTTTGTTTTTGTTTTCTTTATGTTGTTTTTAGTTTTTAGGGTTTTGGCATCATTTTTAGTTCTCTACTTCATAAATAACTTCTTTCCTGGCTTATCAAACTCAGCCCAGATGTCCTCCTTTGTGTTCAATGTGTTTCAGAGACATTCCAGAAGCAAAGACACCCACAAGACACCCACGCAGCCAATGATCAGGTGGTGTTTTGTGTTTCTGTGGGCTGTCAGGGGGACATCAGTGAGAGAGGATGCGACGAGGGGACGGATTTTCTGCTGAGGCTGTGGAACGAGGCGTTGATGGGAGTGACAGCCGAGTGTAAACATCTTTAACAAGGCCCTTTCATGTGCGCTGCCGTGAAGAACGTAAAGCATCGAAGGGAAGGAAACACAAACATAAACTACCCAATCCCCAATTCACATCCTCAGCCTTTTCCTTTCTTTCCCTCTCTCTCTCTCCCTCTCTCTCTGTAATCACTCTGTCTCCTCAGCTGTGTGGCTGCACTTGTTTGCTTAGTTCTCAGGGTTTTTTTTTTCTCATCATTGCTGTTTGCTCAGTAAAACTGAAATTTCATGCCTTCATATTTTCTCCTTTCTTCTTTGGGATGCAAGCTATTTAATCTTTGTTTAATCTCATCTCAGTTGTCCCAGGATAGTGCTCTAAGATTCTCCATAAACCCCTAAGAATCTATCATAGATTTTCCCAGCGACTCGGAGCAAACTGTCATGTCTTGTAAGGGAATTTGCCACTCTGGCTGGAGCAGAGAGCTGGGTCTCGTTTAGCCGTGATACCTCCTCCTCTCTTGCTTGCCTGCAGCACCCTGGCCAAACATGGAGAGATTTTCTCTTCTCCTGGCACTGAGAAGAATGACAGCATCGGTCATAACTATCTGTTTGTCTCTTTGACGGGGCCATCTTGACCAAGATGAGCTGGAGCATGGACATGAATTTATTCATGACCGCACACCACACACATAAACAAAATTCACAAACGCAGTACTTCTTCCTGTGTCATGCTCTTTGTTCTGCCAATCTGGAAAGTCAAAAGACCCAGAAAGGGATTGAAAGAAACACACTGGCTCCTCTCCTGGGCTCCAAAATCAAATTTGGCACATATTTCATCTGTGAGTGAATCCAATGCTTTGCTCCTGTTCCTTTCAGACACTGTCTCTATATGGATAAGTGATGGAAAAGGTACAGTAGTGCACTGATTACTATGTGTGTAGAATAGTACCTTAACTTGACTGACTGTGAACTACTCACCAGTAGTTGTTTGACCTCTGTACAATATCCCATTGTCCACCTGTTTATAGGGCACCTGTAGGGTAGTGTCTAGACTGCGGAAGCCCTCCCTAAGTGAATTCTTCTTGTAGTACTCCACCAGACCCTGTAATACACCACAACACGGGGGATATAGCCCACCACCTTTACAATATAACCTGCTATTCAGTGAGGGTTGTAATTATAGGGAACAGTTTCACATTTTTTAATGTTTAACCAATGAGTGTTTAGAAAACCTGTTCTCAGGTGTATATAACAGGCTTTTATGTGCATAATTCTAATGATGCTGCAATTCCAAGTGATTGTCCATACCACAGCTATAATTATCATTAACGCAGGTCTCCCCGCGACACTGAAAACAGGAAAATGCAGATCATATTCAAATCATTCTGCACTTTTGCAAAAGGACAACTGACTATTGTCATCCTCCCAGTGACAATGAATTACAATGCACAGCAGATATACTCACATAGTTCTGACAAATAGCGGCGTACAGAATAACTCCAACCGTGTAATATAATTTAAACCCACTTACTAATACAGTCTTGAATGTCCTGCTCTCAGCGATGTAGAAGCATCCGTCCTTGGTCAGGATCTTAATGTGCTTCACCTCATCGTTGAACCTGCGGGTGGCAGAGGAGCAATCAGCATAATTTATGGGCCATTCCCGAGACTGGGTCTGTCTCCAGCTGCTGTGATGATAACCTACTTCCTGATGCTCCTGTGTACTACGGCCATGATTCTCAATGTCTTCCCCCAAAGGACTGATAAACCGTCCATTTGTTAGACAGAAGACTAAAAAATCCACGTTGACTTGCGTTGTGAAACTTCAACGGCTCTCAAATAACATAACATGGCTAACGGGCCATGCTGTGTACTTTATGAACGTAAACTGTGTGTGGCGAGGGGAATACCTATAATGCATAGTGCATAGAGCGTACACGGTTCATTTTACATGACACACACCAAATACTCAGCTACATGCAAATGTATTATGTAGAAGTGTCTATATAATACATAATACAGTATGCTGTATGGCAAGAGGGCATAAAGCTGATCCTCCAACAGTTTGCACTCATGGTCTGAGGTGTGAGTTATAAAGATATTCACACGTCTCCTCCACATATAGACCTTCAAACGCAACCACAGAAAACTCACTCATGCACACACACGCGCGCGCAAATTCCGAGCCATAACCTACTTGATGCTGATGGCGTACTCGCCACATTCTCGAGTCCTGTGCCTCACCAGGAAGGTGCCGTTTTCCCGATCAGTCAGCTCTGCCTCCGCTTGGTGTCTCTCCATAGGCCCTGCAAACCTGTCCAGCCACGCCAAGTGCACAGAGGATTAGAGTCCAACCAACACCTGTATGCATCCAACACTACAAGCTATTCAAACATTGTCCAAGCACATACTACACTACACAACACAACACTACACCACACTATACTGCATTGTATATTACAGTGGAGGTTGATATGAAATCCCATTACACATTAAACACATTGGGCAAGAAGCAAGTAACCTTTCATTAATGCTTTCAACACCACCTGACTTGCACTAAGTGGGATTCTGCTCTGGAATACTCATTGCTGAAGACTAAAGTGTTTAGACCTACCAGGGCTGGGCAGAGTAGTCTACTGGCCTGGGGACCTGAGAGGGAAACATGTGAGTACGTCTGTTAACTTGGTCTGCTAAACATTCAAGTTTGAATGCAGTTATGGAGTGACTCTCAGGAGCAATTAAATAGCAGGGCATTGTATTTTTCATATGAAGTTGTATTTTTTTTATTTGTTATTTACAGTATGTGGTAAACACTGCAGTGCATAAGACATTTAGCACTGTTTTACTAATTTGGCACTAGATATGAGTTTATCAGTTAACATTCAGTGGTAATAAAAATGTTTGTAAAACGTATAAACCTCCGTACTTACACACGGGCAAGGCTTCACGGCATCCCTTGGAAAAAATCCAACCTCTTGCGTTGTTAGAATTTTGCCCTGGCATAGCATAAGACAGTTCATTACATAAATTTGACTGGGTGTGACACCCTCTCCCATTTCCTTTAATAAATCCAAGACAATTAGCTCACAACAAGCAGTTCAGCTCATTTACAAGTAATATGTGGTTTGAGTCAAGCCCTCACATAGACTTTGAAAACCATCAAATCAAAGACCTCATCTAACACTGAAATATAAATCTAGCTAATGTTTTAGCATCAGAGTATCTTGAACCATGACCCTAATTAAAATATAAGCCATTATTTTACACTTCTGCTTTGAGCAAGTTTGTATTCATGAATTACATTAAACCTGTTCACTTTTGCACTGCAAGTTTTTGCAAGGAAAAACACTGACTGTTTGGCTTGAACAATTGATACGGCATTTTCAGTCTCAAAATGTGCTTACTTTTCGCATGATTTCTTACACACTAATGTGATGCTATCTATGTTGATGAAAGCAAATGACATCTCTCTCATCCAACAGCTGGGATGAAATCACATACTGCGGGTACAGTGGCAGTTAATGGCTTTTTAAAAGTACATAAGGTTATTTGGAAGTTGGCATGAGTGCCTGGAGGTTTGAATATGCGCTGATACACCAGCATTCCACTCTCATGGAACAATCTGAGATGATACAGGCAGGAGTTTTGTTCTCCGTTCATCTCCTTAATATGTTTTTTATTACAGTATAAAATACGTCTTCGAAAAAGTGCAGCCTTTTGCAAAAATTCAATAGGAAACTCAATACTAAGGCATATCCATGATTTATTTAGCTTAATAATGTTTCATCGTAGGTCTTGAAAAACCTTTTATATTTGTCACGCCGCTGATAGGCCTATGATGAAGATTAAACTTATTACCCGGTTAGAGTAAACAGTTGGCAGTCGAAAGATCAAATGAAATCACAGTGATTGATTGGATTGTTCTGGCAAAGGGGGCAGAGATAATTGTCTCCCAGTAACATGGGAGATGAATGCTAAATGTTCTGTAATTCCATCCCTTGGCATCACAGAGGCGTGAAGATAAAGCAGCCTTATTAGCAGTTAAGTGTCGTTTCACACAAGATAAAATAAAACATTGAACATGCATTATCATTCAACGGCAGAGGCTGGAGCCACTGCTGTCACCATGGGCTTTGACCCAACCTCTGTTGCCATCTGTTGGCTTTAACAAATCTTTTGGCAACCACTTTGGGGTTCTTTTGTTTTATTTTGGGGGGTTTTTTCTTCCTCTTTTTTTTTTTACTCACTGTGTGCTATCAGGCAGAAATCGCCAAGCATAAAGCAGGGGAGATAACACTAAGTGTCTAATCCCAGCAGGGCCGTTCACAGCACGGCAGCCAGATTGGAACGACACCAGGAGGAAGATGGGGTTTTAGTACTACCATAAAGCACAGGGAGAAAGAGACGCAAAGGCCCAGCACGATCCAAAAAAAAAAAATGAATAAAGCAAGAAGCAAACGTGGGCCTGAGAGACGAGCGCTGCTTTGCCAACCTCTGCATCACAGCCACAGTCGTATTGCTCATTTGATGCACTGTGTGAGACTTACAGAGATCATTAATTTTCAGACAAGACTAACATAATGTTTAAAATTTATTTTCTGTGACCAGAAATTTATAAATCATTGTTTTTTTCTTATGAGCTTGAATTTCTTACATGGACTTAGTCTCTGGTGGGTCCTTTAATGAGTACTGATTAAACACGATGAAATGTGTGAATTATATACTTTACTTAGTTCAAAAGCATCCATATTTTAAATGTGTTTTGGTGTATCACCTGCCACCAGGTGCTGTTCACATCAGCACAAAGGACTTCTATGACATCCCCGACTTGAATGTGTAATGGCGGACCCCCTTGTGGACTAGGAACACCTATGTAGGCTCTGATAACCAACATTTTTGGCAAACCTGTAGACACAAATAATACACAGCAAATGAATATTCGCAAAGGTCAGATCATGAGGGAGGACAAAAACAAGTCACTTCAGTTAGGACCACTAATATACACAAAACACTACAGAGCACCAGAAATACAGAACACGGACCGATATTCTACTACATTTTGTAGGTGATAGACCCATAACTGTAGCAGAAATGGTAAGCAAATGTCATTTGGAAATTGACCAAAGCAGTCAAAGCCTTTAAAGGTATTATAATGGTCAGATCCACTAAATCTTAGTAATGCACTGTAAAACAAAGAAAACACAGAAAAATTGAGCATTTTCAATACAAATACAAAACCAACAAAGCAGCAAATGAAGTAGAGACCTTGGAGAAGCCAAGTGTTTTGCGTCTATTTTCTTACGATACGTCTAATAAGGAAATATGCTTACCGGTCCCTTTCAAAAAATTGCTTATGAAAACTAATTTCCTATCATGCGACACAGCCCCTGCTCTTGTGCGTATGCCAAGACACTGTGAGCCGGAGCTCCACAGGAATTCTCTAGCGGAGGATTTTTTTTTCCTTTTTTTTTTTAATGAATCCTCCCACACCAGTTCATTCCCTCCGTTTCTTTTTCCCCTTCCAGCATTCTCATTCAGCAAAGTCAGTTGAAGAGCACTTCCAAATTTAATTTTTCAATGCAACATCTACATAATACAGGTTACCAAAGCATAGCAAGAACAGTCAACACTAGCCCTGGTTTAACAGTGCCCTTAGCTCATATGAAATCAACAACGTGGTTATTAACTGGTCAAGGTATTTTCTAAAGCACCAGAATGGATCGTGTCTGTGGTTTTACACATGCAAGTGCAGGTAAATAAATCTGGCCCAAAGTTTCAGTTTGGCCTAAATGAGAAGAGTCAGGGCTTTGTCGAGAGACAGGTGCACTACGAGAAAGGATGGCACACAATTTTTTACTATAGAGCAGCAGCTCAGGTGTTGGTGCAAAAAAAATCTCTGTTTTTTTTTCGATTACCACATGCTGAGGCCTTGATGGAAAGGGAGAGGACAGCTGTTCCACATGTGCAGTAGGACACTTTTTTTTATGATGACAGTCATAAAGCTGACTTCACACAAAAAAAAAGCATCTTTTTTTTTTGCCTGGGGCAGAATATGATAATTGGCTAAAAACCATTTATGAACCATTTATGTCTACCTTGATTCCATAATATGCACTACATCAATCCTTACTATTCATAAACATTACGGGCAAAGCACTGGACACCATTCAACTTATCATGTTTTATTGAAAGGAATGGAGACCTTCAGTCAGAAATCTTTTTAAAAAACACAGATTGAGGCAGAAGAAAGGAGAAAAGAGGACCCCTAATGCCATGGATTGGTAATGTCAAATCACAGGAGAGAGTGCATCTGTTCCCTGTCATTGGAAATGTACTGGGCATTGTTATAATTTATGATGGCTGACTAGCTTTCCTTTAACTGTCACTCTTCCATGTGTGTTTCACTTGAATGGACCAAGAGCAAAACATGACATTCAACGAGTTCAGGCAAAGTGCAGCACACGGATCGGCAGAGAAGACCTACTCACAACACAGAGAGGAAAAGAGTCAGAAAGACAGAAATGGCGAGAAAAAAGAGAGAGAGAGAGAGAGAGGGAGAGAGAGAGAGAGAGAGAGAGAGAGTATAACAAAATTACAGAAACTGAGAGAGAAAGAAATAAAGAAGAGTCAGTGATGTCAGAGAGAGGTTGATGCATCAATAAGAGCTTTAACATTTTCTTTTTAACATTTAATCCTTTCAAATGCTAAGTGCTCCATGTGGGGCGTTTATACAACGTGGTAAAAAAAAAAAACAACAACAACAAAAAAATTAAACACAAACTGAGTAAGAGATTCTCAGAAAATCTTATCTAGAAGGCAGCTTGTGAAGAGTGACTGACCTGGGTCTGACTGTCCTCTAGAAGTTACTGGTTTCTATAAGAGAAGAAAGAGAGAGAAAGAGAGAAAGCATAACAAACACTCATGATGTAATGTCGAGATGTTGGGTGAATTATGCCCACATTCATATTTATCAACATCCACTTTGCTCTGCAGGCAAGCACCAAAGACAAAAGCCATGGGACATGAACTAGTGAATGTGCCAAAGACTGTCAAACTTCAAAACGAATCCATCATTTCACACATGTCAAATTACAACACATACAGCTGTCATTTTTCTTTAAAAAAAGGCCCCTACCTCATGTCATCCAGCAATGAGTGTTCATGTTATGAAACAATATTTGAATAAATCACGTATGGAAACAAATATTCCATGTTATACTCTATATTTTGTAGTGGTGGGGGGAGGGGGTTCCACAAAGACTATTTCTTCCCCAAGAAGAGAATGTTTAACAAAGTTTATGACATTTTTGGCCGAATTTAGTGAAAAGAAAACAGTCTATCTTACCTGAGCCTTCGGTGCAGCGGCGTCTGAAAGCATCATGAGAGAAGAGATGACAGTGAACACAAAACCCACTCTGGTGACTGCTACACTCTGCTCTGGCTAAGTTTAGTTCTCTCTAACTGTTCTACTGCGCTGTCTAAAAGGTCTCCTGTGTGCAACCAGCCTATGACATGCATGCAAATAGCATTCCTGACCTTTGAACTCTCTCCTCACTGTGAACTCTCTCCTCACTGTCATATTCAACAAATTCTGTATGGTTTGGATAGTACCTTAAGGCCTTAGAAAGATACTTACCGAGGGACTTAGTTATTTGCAGAACACAAAAGACACAGGTGAGGTGATGAGGATACCATCATTCTGACACACTGCTGACCTTACCTGTTTTCCCACAGACGCCTATTCTCCCCAGACACTCCTTATGTGCTCCTGCCCCACACTTGGGGCAATAGTAACCCTGGTTAAAGATTCCCCTGTAAGGGAAAAAGCCAGTGAACATACATACAGGTTCCTATCCATGTGTAACATGTCACGGCATGTGATGAGCGAGAAAAAAAAAACGTGTTAAAAAAATACCATGAACTCCTAAAGTGCAAGAAAATGTGCAGAAATGTATTAAAAGTAAATGAACGGCGCAAGAAATAAAGAAGTGATAAGTGAAAAATTTACATTAGTGTGCTCTGATTCAAGTGTGGTGTTAAGCGCATGTATAATACATCTTCAGTGAACTCTGCCCTAAAGGTTAATGACAACGCTCATTATAGTATCTTTTCACAGACGATTAATCATGAGAGGAACATCGTAATTTAGAGTATTATGAGTCACCATCCTGGATCCCATAGTAATAACCAAACATTTTGTCCATGTTTTATAAAAAACATAACATTTTAATGCTTTGGAGAGCGATGCAAATGAAAATGACTGCAGTTATAAAGTACCGCGAGGTATGAAATCAAGCCATTCTGAGGACTAGGAACATCTCTTTTGGTTTAAATCTTGATAAGGTTCAATTATTGATGCATTTGACACCTTTTCCCACTTTCATGCTCCCTGGGGTGTGGAGTGGGTTCTACGGGGAGGGAAATCACCTGAGAAGCATGTTGCAGGAACAGCACGTGGTGATCCTCTCAAACGTGTGCATCAGAAACTGGTGAGAGTTACTGGTGGCATTCTCAGGTCTGATGTTAGATCTGGACGGAGGGGAGGAGAAGTGAGAGAAAGAGAGAAGTGAGAAAGGGAGAGTGAAGAGAGAGGAGGAGAGCTGTGATGGAGCGGCATGAAGAACGGGGATAGGGGTTATTATAACCGGGACCGTTTTAATTCCCAGAGGCTTCTTGTGGACAAGGGAGAAATGTTTTAGAGTGTGCTGTATGGGGCTAAATGGAGAGGTCTGATTGGACACCTCTATCGTTGAGCTGGTCCCCGAACAAATCAGAAGACTGCGGGAATGCTCCTTAGCCGAATGACTCCGCGATTGATTCTTAAGTTAAAAGTCGGAGGGCATGCTGGGGATGTAATTTGTTGTCTTAGGGCAACTCTCAGACCATCACACAATCAAAGACACACACTAACACAGTCACAGGGGAAAGAGAGATGAAAGAAAATGTAATGCTGAAGGAAACTTCATTTCTGGTGCCCGGTGGGTAGATCTGTGACACCTCTTTAACCTGTACCATTTCCAAATGAGCATGCTTGTTTGGGTTTTTTTTCTTTCACTCTTTTTTTTTTTTTTCAATTTCACCAAAGCAAATCTCCAGCCCAGCACATTCAAACAGCATTTTACTTTCTAAACTTTCAGCCTCATCAGCCCCCCTGTCGTAATAAATGCAGCTGCTGCTACAGCTGTCTGAAAGTCTAAATGTCTACCCCCGGACCAAATTATATTTATTTTATAACAATTTACTCTTCTGCAAATAAAACCGGACCCTTCCAACACTTTCCTACTTTCAAATCTTGTCCAACTTTCCTAGAAGTCTAAATTTAAGTTTTAACAGTGCTGTTATATAAAGTGACTTAGAGAGAGAAAAAGAGAGAGAGAGAGAGAGAGAGAGAGAGAGAGAAGCTCCTGTCAGGGGTGTAAAGCTGCTCTAAGCAGGACTGGTCTAGTTTGGACCAGCACTCTGTTCACTCACATAGCCATCTCAAACTGATCCAGCCACTTCTTCTTCAATTCTCTGGTCTTGAAAAAGAGCTCAAAGCCACTCTTCCCCTGCTGGTGGGTCAGGTAAAACCCATAGCACCACTGTCAAATCAAAAAAGGAAGAGAAGAGACCTAAATGAATAAATAAGTGGTTTGCAGGTAGACATAAAAAAAACATAAGGGAAACATTAGGTAAAACCTAAACAGGCATCTATACACCGAGGCCAAACAAACAGGTAATTTCAAACTTCATCATTGCCAGAGTTCTGTGAGATTTCCAAATTCTTTTGGACTCTGGGCAACTCCAAAGTTGTAAATAATAAGAGCTGGCAGTGTGAGTGGCATAGAGTATGAAGAATGTTTCATTTAACACCAAGTAATAAATAACCTCAGGCAACCTTGGAGCATTCACCACCCAATATTAACATCAAACTCACTATTTGTGCTATGTTTCTCTCTCTCTCTCTCTCTCTCTCTCTCTCTCTCTCTCTCTCTCTCTCTCTATCTATCTGTCTATCTATCCAAGCTGTTTAGAATCATTACTGTTCTCCAAACGTGCGTGCGTGTGTGTGTGTGTGTGTGTGTGTGTGTGTCTGTGTCAGTATTGATATGAATTATGCTATGGCCTACAGGTGATAGTAGGCACAAAGATGCTATCAGCTCCACATTTGTGGCATTTGTGAGTAAACAGTATCTGTTGTGCTTGCCTGTCTGCTTTTTTATGTGTTTATGTGTTTGTGTGCGTGTGTGCATGTGTGTGTGTGTGTGTGTATGAGAGAGAGAGAGAAAGAGAGAGAGAGAGAGAGAGAGAGAGAGACTGTGAGTGAGTGAGTGAGTGAGTGAGTGAGTGAGTGAGTGAGTGAGTGAGTGTCTGTGTTTTGCGTGTATGTTTGTTTGTTTGTGCGCGTGTGTGTGTGTGTATGTGTGTGTGTGTTGTGAAGACAAGCCAACAGAGGGGCAGTAAGGCACTTCAAACAGCAAAGCCAGCGGGGCTTTATCCAGGCAAGGTCTCACTGAGACAGAGTTTTCTAGACCATCTGTTCAGAAGAAACCTTCCTTTTGGTGAACATCTTAAAAGAGAAAAGAATATCAAAAGCTGGAAGAAATCTCCTGCATTATTTTTACATCTATATAACCATTTCTAACCAAAGGGAAGTCTGTATGAGGAAGGGGGGGATTTAAGGTGAGTTGTTTTGAAACTAGATCACATCTGTGAAAGGTAGATCCAGTCAAACTTTAGATTATTAAAAGACAGTTCCTTCACCTTTCACCCAATATTGCTAAATCCTACCTCCAGGTCTGACTACACTTCTGCTAAGAAAAATATGTGCTGAGTATGCTGAGACAAGGCCACTGTGGCAAGGTAGTCAGTAGTTATCAGTCAACACTAACTGAAAACAATGGCATCTGTGTATGACACTGCCCGGGGCTAGCTGCATCACTCCATTTACAGCTTGAATAGCACAAATATCTGAGGTGATATCTGTTTTACTCTAAATAATCTTTACTAAGAAAGAAACTGTAAGAAATAAGTGTTTTTTGTGTCTGAAAACCATTTCCTCTAAATCTGCTCACACACCTTTCTGCAGTCCTTATCTGATATGGGGTTGTTGGTGACCTTGAAGTGTTGAAGGTCAATCACTTCCTTCATCTCGTAATTGTCTCCACGTCGCTTGCACACAATCACAGCCAAGTCAAACAGGAAGATATGTCTGTAACACCATAATAATACACAAACACAGTTCAGACACATTTTCAAAAAGCACTTCAATACATTACAACCAGGATGTTCCATACAGAAATGTGCACCTGTCTTGTCTCCGTTTGTCGAAGTTTGACACCAGCCGAGTTTCACCATCACCCTTCGGCCTACCGTAGCCCAGCAAAGACTGATTCTGTGGAGGAGAATTATACTCAAGAGGCATAATGCTGCTTTTCAGAGAAAAATGAAATTCTGCACAAAAATCAGGTCCAAGAAACAACAGCTGGTATTCGATTTTTTTTAATTCAAATTAAATGCTAAAAATTCTAAAAATGAGATGAGTCGGTTCCATCTCCATAGTGTTTGCATAAAAACAAGCATTTCAAATGATGAAAACCAAATGTTGACTTTAGTATTTCAAGGAGTTATTTACTGATTTTAAAGTGACGGTGCATGTTTTAGCAGTCACTGGGGGGAATTCAGCGAAAGGACCAGAATGACTCACCAGATTCTCGATTGACCTTTGATACTGGTCAATCTCTCTCAGAGTCTCGCTGTCTCGTTTCACCTCATTCACATACTGGGCCAAGTCCTGTTCAGAGCATAGAAAGAAAGAGAGAAAGAAAAAAAATAGGTATTACACATTATAGAACTCTTAGTATTTTCTTAATAATTTTAATTATACAACACATGTATATTTCTATGTACGCCCATATTTTTGTATTTTAAGTTTTCTTACAATAATAGAGCTCGTATTTGAGCTTACTGCTCCTGCAATTTTGTGGCACTTCCAGTTGCTTTATTAAATATTTCATAAGTGTCGGGGTCTACTGATATCCCCAAATGCCTGACATTGATTTTTAGAGACCTCAATTTGGATGAGGTGAATCAGAGCAGATTTCCATTTAAAAGGCAAGTCTCTGCTGAAAACACTTGGTCGTGAACTAAATCAAATACGTTATTTCGCAGGGTGGTAGGCAGTGAAGTTTACCTCCAGCAGCTCTTAAAGTGCTAACCACTGCCATTCTGTTAAAGCAATCGACATTATATGGATAATATTAACAAATGATGTCTTCTCAGGTCTCTTCATATTCTCTAAATCCTCTCAAAGTCATTTGGTCTCCACAGCAAGAACTCTACCAAGAAATTGCTAAAAACTGAGAAGAAGCTTGGTAAGCTCAGTAAATCATTTTTGTATGAGTCTCCTGCAGTCTAACGAAAATTCGAAGGATCTTCTTAACAATCTTTATGATGAACCCTATCGGGTTAAGTATTGAACATTATTATGTGAGGAGATAAAAATTACAATCCGATTACATATCCTCTGGTTTGGTTTATGATAAGCGGCTTGTTTAGCAGCATGCTTACACTGTGGGACCGATAAACAGAGAAAGGTGAATAGGTCTATAAGACTGAAATGAAAGCAAACAGACACAGAACCTCCACGTGATACTTACTCTCATAGCGTCAAGCGCCATTCGTAAGTTGCTCTTTTCTGTAACATCGTGAGTGTGTTTGACCAACTCCTGTGTGATCAAAACAAAATACAATCAGTGAAATGACTCACAGCCCCTGTACAATCATAATCACTCCTCCCTCTCTCAAGGATTATGAATGCCTCTTTATCAAAAACAATGAGTTGGTCTTGAGGCATGCTGGAAATTAGGGATTTGGGAACTGGGGACGAGGAGGGAACGAGGTACGAGCGGAGCTAAAGTCAAATCTCAGCGAAGGATTTCCATGACATAATGAAAAGACTATACTAAGCCAAGTTTCCACGATGGAGCCAGGTTCATGGAACAGTCAGTTCTGAGGCAATGCTGGAAAATACTTATTGGAGGCAGGAATGTTTGACAGAGAAGGAAAAAAAGGACTGGATCTCAACAGAACCTTTCTGCTCTGTGTCATAGCGGGCTAACTGACACGATAATCACAAATCTGGGAACCGCCCCGTATGGAAATGCACTTAGCATGCAGGTAAGCAGATAAACGGTTAGACACACTGCAGTTCCAAGTGTCAAATCTCTGGAATTCATCAGAGACAGGTGCTTTTGTTTTTGGACTTTCTTCAGAAGCTACTGGACAAGGGGAAAAAGGGGGGAAAAAAACGACCTGATGTGATGAGTAAACAATGTGATAGCTATGTTCGACACACTCTCCAGATTGAAATTCAAGCCAGTGCGAACACTGTCAAATTGAGGAAAACTGCAAAACAGCCTGTGCTGGTGTGTGTGTGTGTGTGTGTGTGTGTGTGTGTGTGTGTGTGTGTAAGAAACGACACATATGTATACATATGGTCTCCGGTGTGATGGATTGGAGAAGTAATGGAAAGCAGAGGCTTTTGGAGATCACCTACAACCCACTTACCCGTCACAAAGCTGGGTAAGATTTAGGATTTTGTCTGTAGAAATGCACCAATAAATCTTCTTTCTGTCATCAAACTTCCTAATATTGGAATATGTATTCCTGCTAAAGCCCCGATGCATAGGTCAACACTAATCTCCGACCAAAACACACCAAAAGCCCTAATGCTTCCAATGCCCTGCTTGCACATTCAAAAGGTTACACATTGTGACGTGGTGTAAACAAATGTAACAGATGTGTTGAAAGTCATTACTTTGAGCTACAATGTATTTTTTGTCCATGGTCTGTAGTGTGGGAGAAGATGTCTGGGGCCCGAGGGCTATGGTCAGAAAGAACACAGTTCCATACGATACTGTTTCCCCATGGGTCGGATGGGCAGGTGGGAACTAACTCGTCCCTCTACCCTGCCTAACAGAGAAGAGGAGGACTGTGTCACCTCTCGAGAGGCCTGCTCTAAATTATAGCAGTCTGCTTTATCTTAAAGCTTATAACTGCAGTAGTTAAGTCCATTTACTAGTGGAGACAGAGCTTACTGCCAACTTTCCTAAATTTTGTAGGGTAAATGGAATGTAAGACTGTGAAATTCCCATTAATATTGCTCAGTCAAATCAAAGAGAAATTCTGACAGAGACTATAATCGCACAAGTGCTACAGGGGAAATTGGTCTTCAGTCTATATTCACTGCATTGACTGTAGCCTTGGTGATGATTACCAGAAGGATAAGAAATGACGCGGGCTTTGTCGCCCCCTGGTGGTAACTTTTTGGTTACTACTAACACAACAAACAACAAATGTAAAGCAATTCCTTTGGATTAGACCTATTTACGAGCAGCTGAGTTTGATACATAAAAGTACTTCAGACAACAGAGCACAGGAAACCTATGTAAAAGGGTTCATTGTTCACAGGGTGGAGATATAGGGCAATTGTGCTATAGGGAAGTAAAAAAATCCTATCAGCTGAGAACAAATGAACCATGTCCTCATTGAACAATGCCAAATGTGTGTGTGTGTGGGTGTGAGAGAGTTTGTGTGTGCTTTCATGTGGCTTACCTGCAGCAGTAGAGGATATTTCAGTACTCTTTGCATTGGGACGACAAGGAGGTCTCTGAGAGTGAACTTCCCATTGTTTGCACGCTTTGAACACTCCTATATCAGGCACAGTACGCATAGCATTACGTCCATCTCATGAGGAACATCAGCCACATATAACATCTATATTGTGCCCCAGATCCACTCCCAAATACTAATTGAAACTACAACTATTGCTTTCATATTGTTAGAAAAGGCATTGCACAACAGAAGGCACTGTTTAGCAGAAGTCATGTCAAAACTGATTTGAGTTAGTTTATTCTACGAGCTGGCATTAAAACTCTTTACCTCCAGTTTGAGTCGTACATCTTCTCTCTCTTTACAGATGTGGTCCAGCACAGCAATGCCAATTTCTACCTGACTGCAGTATGTTCCATACATAAGAAGCCTAAATGCAGAGAGGATTAGATATTAATAAAGCAAAGTAACAGGGCAATGTACAGTGCTACATAAACAACATTATCATAATGTAATATATCTATTCTTATTCTAATTCATTTCAGTGAAATATTTCACTTACACATTACTCCCCACATACCTGTCTTTGTAAGCAATGAAGACCTGGTAGAGATTCGAGCCATTTTTATTTTGGACTGAGTCTTGAATATCAGCCATTAGGCTTTTGTGTACTTTAACCAGATCCTGAGTCATGTAGAGATGAATTCATTGCAGTGAGGATAGAAAAGTCTCGTAAATGTGTGATAATACTGGTCATTTTAAAAGACCTTTATAAATATTTCACTTACTGGGATGTTGAGAAACACTCTCTCGCTCTCAGCAACCGAGACAAACTTCTTAAGTGGAATCAAAAAGTACTGTAAAAAAAACAAAACATGTTTTTACATGCCATTCAAATGAAAGAACAGCTGTCTCAATGATCTGTTTACATTCATACCAAACAAACTGTCTTTCACTGTGCATCATAACAAATGCTAACCTTTTTCATTAATATGAATGCCACTGTTACTGCTGTTACCACTGACAGCATTTGTGACATTGTGGTTTTCAAACCTCATTTTCAATTTAATATGAAAATCTCACTTTCTCTATGGACTCCAGAGTCTCGGTGTATCTGTCTTCGGTCTGTTTGATTTCAGAAAGGCAGCAGTTTCGGACATCAACCTCAGCCTGTTTCTGGCAGAACAAATGCATGGTTGTCAGTGTTGCACTGGCTTTAAAAAGGTTTCAAAACGAAGTCATACTCATCCTTCAATGAACAGGTTTTATACCTACATGTAACTAGCAATCAGAGAAATAATTATGTCATTATGAAGTTTAAAGATTCATTTACATTTCAATTTTAATGAGAGCATGCATAATAGGTTTTAAGAAATTCCTCATGCAGGTTTACAGGTCAAAATGGTAAGAGTTTCAGTGGCAAAGTAGGAGTATGCATTTCCGCTCTGGAAAGTACAAAGGGACAGGAGCTGTGCAGTGTGAATGTGTGTGTGTGTGTGTGTGTGTGTGTGTGTGTGTGTGTGTGTGTGTGTGTTGTGTGTGTGTGCGTGTGTGTGTGTGTGCTTGTGTGTGAGTGTGGAGTCTTATGAGTCATCTGAGTACCGGCAAGGTTGCTGCATCTGTTCTCATCAGGTCTTCATACACCTTATCTCCCACTTCAACATCACCGTAAATGAGATCATATACATCTTCCAGATCCTGCTCCTCACTGTGATCCGAGCACACACACACACACACACACACACACACACATACACACACACACAAAGACGAAGACGAAGCAATCAACGTAATGTATAAACGATGTCCTCTGACATCATATTTAATGTATCTTCAGCTATCTGTGCCATCTGACATTCTTTGTCATCTTACATCTGACTTTTACTGACTGGAATGAGACAGTGGAGAGTATACAGACATTGTCAAGTGAATATAATGTGTATATAATGTGTATAAAATATTTACATATATGTTTTTTGTATATGTTTGTATATGTACACACTAACACATGAACACATACTAACACACATACACACACACACATACACAGATATATATACATGCAGCTGTCTGTAAATCTGAAACATTTGTCTGCAGGCTTGTCTCACAGTGGCACATCTTTCATTTTTTAAAGATTTTCACACAGAACCTGGATCAGCGTGAGTCAGGGGTCAGATGAAAGTAAAGGGGGTCCCAGACCAGTGATTACAAGCTTTAATACTCTCTCCGTACTGTTAAAAAAACTCTGCTTTAAGAAGCCTCAGTGATCATTCTCCGATCAATCTCTTACTGTGTGGGATTCAGTAAACTCAGCAAAATACTGAGAACTCTTTTGTTCCCATTTTACAGTAAATCAGAAACTGTGGCAGGTTTTTACAGAGTTATGTGGGTGATCAAACGTCTAAACACAACCATCAGCAGTGTGCAACAGGTTGTGGGTGTATTAGGAAAAATGATCTTAATTCATGTAAATGTAGACAGATCCAATCAAAACCGAGAAGAGAGCCTCACATACTCAATCAAATCTTCCAAATGGATGTATATGTCTTCATTCTCTGTGCTCTCCTCCGTAGGAAATGGCCTGAAAATGAAAAACAATCAGTTTTAATACCACTTCTCAGTATAACAGCTTTTATCATGACAGTTTGATGAAGCTTGTTGTTAAACTTCAAGTTTCTAGATAAACGTGAAGATAAACTTACTAGTTTAACAAAATCATTACATACATTTTGCATCAATTTGATCAGGGGTTTTCAACCACATGTTTGTGAACTTCTAGGGGTTTGTGGCATTACTATAAGGGGTTTCATGAGACTGTGATGCAAACATTAATGTCAAATTCTGTTAGTTAAAATTCACTTAGTTAAAATCTCAAGGGAGTACATGAGGAAAATCATTTGGTTTTAAGGGGTTCAGCTGGTAAGAAAAGGTTGAGAACCCTTAATCTAGGTTCTTACAGTCTAAAACGCAATATCCACATGACACTGCGGTACTGATTTTAATGTTCTGGAGAGTAATCAGTATATTTTAAGACTGCACTTCTTCTACACCACTGTAAATCAAACTGACCTTATCCCTGCTTGTTGTGCAATGGTCGTGTGTGAGAGCTTGGACAGTGCATCAATAACCTGAAAAAAGACATTACTGATCAGTGCACAGCAAATTTGCCAGTGTTGAATCAACTTTGGAAGTGTTTCGATTGTCCAGGACAGTGTAAACAATCCTACAGTTAATTTAATTCTGTTGTGTAAAAAGTCTCTTCCCCACCTCCCCCCCCCCCCCCCCCCCCCCCCCCCAGAAATCTGCCTTTGCTGGAAGTGAAAAAAAATGCTGTACTGCTAGGAACTAAACAGGATTAGAGACTAAATGACCCAGTCATTTCATAAGATGAATGACATTTATGACAACGCAACAGATAACACTGATAATTCATGTGGACATTAAGCAAATACTACCTTAAAGCTTTAACTTACTATTCAATATATATTAGCATCTAACATTTTCTAGTAGATTAATAATATTCTGCACATTTATATGGGTAAGTACAGACTCAGGATATAAGGTCATGTTACCTTGGTTACCTAAGTTTCTACTACATTCTATACACATTCAGATGCTCCTTCGAATGCAACCTGCATAATAATGGGGATTTATTATGCATTATGAATGTCCAATAGTGAACAAAACCTATTTGTTTTAAGTAATGAATTCAGCAAAATTTCCGCTTGAAGGCACAGACTGACATACTGTATGAGAAAAGCATTGTAAACATCAAGACCTTATTTATTACAGGGGGTGTTATCTGTTTACCTGAGCAAAAGGTTTGACATGAGTGAAAGCGCTGCTCTCTTTCAAGAGGAAGTGGGCTTGCAATCTAAAGCCCAGACTGCATCACCGGAGGTTGGTGTGTCTTTTGGGGAGTAGGTTTTCTGTTTCACACAGATGTAGATGGTAACATGGTTTCTTTTTACCGCAGATGAACACCTGTTTCACATGTTTTTTGGTTTGTTTTTTTTTTTCAAGTGATCTTAATCTGATCTCACTCATCCAATATGAACTACACAAAATTCATTTTCTTTCCTCTGCATAAACATTGTCTCCTGTATACTACGTTACTGATAACACTGGCAACTGCTATTCTTTGCAATCTGAAAGGGTTATTTTGGGCATATTTCCAATTGATTAATAAAGTAAGATAATAGGAATAAGTACGTTATAAAGCATACATAATTCGTCCTTTGACAGTTTAAAATGTCAGGTGTTTCAGCTAATGTCAGTTATGCTTGTGCAGCTATACATGAACAAAAAATCAGATACCAAGAGACTATTTTTCTTTTCTTTTTTTTTCAGACAATGGAAGGCGCTGTCATGTTTTTCTGGACAGTTTAAAATGCAGCCATGCTGAAAAGAGTGACTGATTCTATTCAGTGTACAGGACAGAAGGAGGATGGGCACCCTATCAAAATATCAGCAAGCACGGATATCGTGGTGGCTCTATCATAACACACTGCTGAGTACTCTGTGTCATAACGCATTGGGGTAAAGAAAAAAAGTTTATGGTGAAGTTCACATAGCTAAGTTCACAGACTCAAGTAGCTACTAAACATAAGGTACTGCAGAAGAGGGGACAAAGTGCAGGAATACAGGAGGACTGATTGGCCAATACTGATAATAAGTTGAGCCTAAAGATTGCATTTCACAAACAGCAATGCAATACATACTTAGGCTGTAACAAAGCAACAAGCTACAAACAACCTTGTAACAAGCCTGTTGTGCGAAGGAAAGAGTATCTCTGCTGGTTTGTAGGGCAATATGAAGACTAAAAAAAGGCAGCTTAGAGTAAAAATGTGACAACCTTAAGATTTATATTTTTCAGCTTTGCAGATTGTTAAACCTGTATTTTTTGCACAGCACAGTTATTCAATTTTTGAAATTTCTGAAATATGTTCATTTCTTTGCTTTAAAAAAATTAAAATGTGCAGCAAAGTAAAAAAATTACAGTTCATTTTAAATTTAAAATAAACCAAAGCATTGATTAAGATTTTGTAGGTGGTCTATTTTCATCTCTGGCACCTTTCCCCATTTCCTGTCTTTGCTGTGGCTTCACGTCTTCACAAGAAGGCAAGCTTCTTAAAATATCTGCCCCTAAAATACATCCGTTTTATTGATGCAAGGCCTTGCTAAACACAATCACACACGCACACACACTACGTACAGTGTGGCCATCTAATCTTTTTTACTTCTTCATTGGGCTAAACTGCAGCATTAGGCTTAGCTGAACGCGAACTGTAACATTTATAACGCCATTCATAAGTAAGGTCCATTCAGACTGACAAAAGCAAAACGGTACTCTAGTAAACTCTTACGAATGCCTTGGAGTCACATAATGTATAAATGACTTTTTAAGACAGGCAAACTGAACTCTCTAGTTGCATGTGCAGCGTCGTTACGTTTAATGAGAGAGGATGTAGGCTAACTTGTTAAGGACCTCTGTCTTTTTGTTAAGCGCTGCCAGTCTTCAGTGGAATGTGTGTTCAGGAAGAAAGGAAAAGTGGGAAGGAGTGCAAAAAATTAGAGAGATAAATACAACCAGACAGCACACCAAGAAAGCCTCTAACAGGCACCAAGCAAGTAAAGTCTGATAATATAGGAAGTCTGCACTCAGTTTTAGCTCTGAGCTGAACTCTCCCCCTCCCCCCCTTTATTATATCATGCAGCAAAATGTTCCTTTCAGAAAATCTGTCTGTAAGCATCACCAGTAACTCAATATATAAAACACACCCTTTCATTACTTTGAAAAGTTTAATGATAACCTTTGAATGGCAGCTCACTCATACACCTGTCGGAAATGCACATTTTCGCAGGGTGTCTCCTAAAAATGTTGTAAAGTCATGCTTATCTGACTACGATCGACCATGTAGCCTAAAGAGAAAACAAGAGGATTAGTCTGTCTGGACATTAAGATGTTGTTTCAGAACATTTTCTTCTGCCTAAAGCTCTTGAAGCAGAGCATTTGTTTCTTGCCAAAAAAAAAAAAACTTGGACCATCCTCAAAAACTACATTTTCTCCAATTACTGGGTCCGCGATGTTACAAAACGAGTACATGCTCTCAATTCCTCAACCACTTCCTCACTGCCCTTTCAAAAAATTCATCTTAACATGCAGAATTACATGGTGCATAAAATTAATAATTAAGGGGGATTATATTAAATCTTCAAAAACATGTCAGTGTAAAGCAAAGAACATGTGAGCCGGTGACGGCCGCATAGTGGGTACTGCTCTCTGAGACCGTCTGACAGGGCATGAGTGTGGCAAGAATCAGTACTTTCACACGGTAGAGCAGGCTCAAGTGGTGCTACTGTGGCCGTGAGGTTTGCATTTTTAAGCTGTGGTTTTACCCCTTTATGTTAAGAGGTAATGGTGGAGTCTCAAGTTTATCTAGGATACATCTGTGCGTCGTTCATGCAGGCCTACAATATGTTTTTTGTCAGCACGATGTCTCGTGCAGAAAAAATAGCGGAGCACTTTACCTTGCCCTTATTTGTTGTGCATTATCTCACGCTGCAAAAGCACCAGGCCAGTGCTGATGATTCTGCATGACTGCAGATGTGTGTCTTGAAGAGAGGCAGACAATGGCTCAGCTATTCTATGGGAAGAGTGCACAGCCTCTGGCCACAAACGAGTGCTCAGCCCTGCTCCAACCACCCAAGCATGAGTCTAATCCTTTATTAAGACCATCTACAGTCAGCGTCAGTTATGTTTCAGAGTACATGCTGAAGCATCTGCATGTTTCTACATTGACCGTAATGTCATTTAATCCTCAAAGCAGCATGTTCGCACATAAAAACGATCAAAGCTCCGCTTAGAGCAATGATATCCTCTATAATATTTGCTGTGCTAATAATAAAATTGCCTGTTTGCAAATACTCTGTTGAGCTACTAATATCTGCAGAATAATTCTCTGACGTCATTAAAAGCTTTTTAAACATCAGTTTTTCTGGTAGGAAATGTTTAAAAGGTCACAGACATTGTACAGATGTCTTCTGCTACGAATACATAACATATACCCAAACATACATATTCAGTACGCATATGTACAGTAAGATGATGTTTCTCTCAACTTCTTATCAAGCATCTCACCGCAAAGTCACACTATAGACAAGTGCTTGGTATGCCTCTCTTAAGATTCCTATCAGTAGTTAAGGCCAATAGGACATGTCCCTCTGCATACAGGCTGCAAATCACTAATTAAACTGGGATCAGCAGTGAGGTAGGAATAGCATTCTGATTTTGTGAGGATGAATATACTTGGAAAAAAGGGCGCTACCACATCACTCTGAACAACAAAGACGTAGAAGTACTTGCGGTCAAACAGAAGGACGGGAAAACATGAGTGAGTCAAAAATTGCTATTGATCACAGATGACCTTGACTGCGCATTCCTCCTCCACGTGAGCCAATCCGACCAGAGCCTTAAAGCACGTAATCTCCAGTGTGTTTCATTATAATAAAGAAGAATCACTCCCCGCAGTTATCAGAGAGTTAGGATAAAATAACAAGGCATGTCTGACAGAGATAACTCTGCTTCTTGTGAAAGACAAGAAGCTACATGTCTAGCGTTTTTCACTCATTAAAAAAAAAAAAAAACTCCACTGTAAGCTGGCTTTGAACATTAAACGTCAGAGGAAATACCAGTATTGACCAAGGATGTGATTAACGGTTTGGATGAGGATCTCCACAGAACTGAAGCTCACAGCTTACCTCAGCCTGACTGACTGTGACCATGACTGTGATCATTATTGTCCTGGTCTCATTTACTACATACCAACTGACCCACATTTTTATCATGCCAGCAGTGATCCATAAAAATACAACAGTTTCAGCACCACTATGGTTGACACAGGGTAACTGTCAACATCTAATCAGCCTATGACTCAAACAGCAGTGATATAATTGTTTTTTTACCCATGACTTTGAAACAGATTATCAGAGTTATAGTGAACTCCCTTCACAAAGGAGTTATAACATTTACAAAGCCTGTTCCATGAGCCAGTTTCGAATGAATGTTTCACTGATAAAAATGTGTTATTGTAACCAGAAGCATTACTTCTAAGGGGGTTTCAGCATGGGCTTTTTTTTCTTTCTTTCTTTCTTTCTTTCTTTCTTTCTTTCTTTCTTTCTTTCTTTCTGTTTTTTGTCCTCACCAAATTAAGCTCTACTTATTACCTTTCCAAAGTCCCGGACATCAAAGAGGTCAAAGGCTTCAAATAATTCGTTCTTCCTCATCCCAAACACATCACAGCAGGCTGACAGGAAGGTCCGAATGTTCTTCAGACATAAGAACTGAGGAGAAAGCAGAAAAGGCTTTTCACATATTAGGAAAAGGTTAATGGGTCACACATTCACAGAGCCTCTTCTCAAGACATCTGGAAAAAGACCTTAAATTACAGTGCTGAGATATGAAAAGTGACAATGCTTTTTTAAAGTGTATTGTCCATTTGCATACTGTGTATCTAAACGATATATAGAATTTGAAGAAACTGTTGGCAGTGATTAACTCGCGTAACTTCAATGAATGACATCTAAAAGAAAAAAAAAAAGAATCAAGGATCATGGAAAGAGTTTGACAGTAGGTTCAAATACATTCTTATGAAATACGTCTCTACGTTTCTATGTCATTATAAAATGTTGAAAAGATGAATAAACTTGCTCAGTGCAGTTCCTAAACATCCACTCAACTTGTGGTGTCAAGAACATAGGTCACGCTGGAAATTATGACAGCAGCAAAAAAAAAAAAAAAGTGACAAAGAAAAAAGTGGCACTTATACTGACTTCACAGTTTACACGCCATTGTGCAATACAGCTCATATTAGGCTGTCGAACAAATACTGGAATCCATTTTTATTTCCACCGACCTTAATAAATAGTTTACATATACATACATTCATACACATACATGTATGTAATTTATATATTTGTGATTTCTACATACACACACGTGTGTATGTGTGTGTGTGTGTGTGTGTGTGTGTGTGTGAGTGTGTGTGTGTCACCCTACAGTCACTCACTGCTCACCAGACAAGTGCCCGACATACCATATGTGCTGTAAGTAGTCCTTTATTACAAACCCTACCCCTCAAGATGCCATAAACCTACAACTTTACCAAGATTATTAAAGCATGATTTATAACTTTACCTATAGCTATACCTATAACCTATACCTATAACTTTACCTATAACTTTACCTGTAACCTATAACTTTACCAAGATTATTAAAGCAACAATAAACATTGCATATTTTGTGTGTTGACACATGCTATTACAGAGATAACCTTCGTATTCTTTCACATTTTAGCTCTGTTTCTGAACTTCATTCAGTCTGTTTTTCTGTCGTTGATTCAGTATCTGTGCCCTTATTTATTTATATGGGTTTTTCTTCTTTAATCATCTTCACACCTTAAATCTTACTTAATTACGTATGCGGTTTTACTTTAAAAATTTAATGTTGTGTGTTTCAAGCCCCATACAGAATAAATCCTGTTAAATTTGTACTTGTAAATGTATAAATGCAGTTACAGTTATGACTAAGTAATCAAGTTTTATATACAATTCATTTAGCATTCTTTGTTTTAACCTAAACTGAGAGCTTACCACAACTTGTTTTACTTTCCTTAATTCCCTTTTTGTCAAAGTTGTGCAGTTCACATTAAGTCATAAGATCTTTGCCTAAATGCCCCATGCAAGTTCTGTAAAATATTTAATGTCAGTACTGTCATTAAATAATTTACAGACCCATAAGGACTGTTTGCTCCACTGTGCTAACCTTGATCAGGAATCCCTATCTAAAATGACTTTTCATTGCTGAAGCATGGTGTGATAACTCTGCCTTCTTGAAAAACGTAAATGATGGGTTACTTGGCAGTTACTATTCAGAACTCTGAATAGTTATTCCTATCTACTACACAGCAGAGAACGTAATTGTTCTTCTAAACAGATACATAAAACCAGACTTGAGTTTACAGTGATAGCTGTCATATTTATTAATTAATTATTCATTAAGTAAATCTTAATGAAAAACTGCCACAACAAAAATGCAGCTGTTAAATGCTGAGAGAAACATGTTTCCTATAAGACAAAAGATTGTGCTGCACAGTGCTACTTCTGAGGAAGGAGTCACAGGACGCACAAAATATCCTTATTTACTGAAAATTGTAATGTGCTGGTCTGCCTAACCGCCGAATCATGATAAACTTTAGAAAACCGTTGCGTTACTCTGGTGAGTGATAAACAAACAGAAATTAGTCTGTGTGAATCATCTTAAGTTGTCCCTTTTCCGATGTTGGCGAGCAAACCCAATCCTGGGCATACTATCAGGGTGGGGGCTGTATTTGTGTTTTTAATGAGCAGGCGGATCAAAGTAGCGATTTTATCTGGTCTCAGGGGCGAAGGGAGGCATAAGAGAAAAAGACATGCAAGCTTGAAGAAACTCCCCGTAGCTCCTCAGCCTTCCTTAATCCAACAAACCTTCAGGATTTTTGCTCACCATAGCGAGACCTGATGTGAGCAACTGTTTTTCCAAAAATATTATAGAAATCTTAGCCAAGTTTTGCCAGTCCAATAAATATGTCATTGAACTAAATGCATCAACGGAATTATTTCCTCTAAACCCAAATGGTGCTACGTGATGTTCGGTTATCTTTTGTGAAATGTTTACAATAATTACATGTTCTTGCCTCAGCACTTTCACTGAAACCATTTATGAATCATATTCTTCTAATAAATCTTATTTCTGAAACTGATGTGTATTACACAAAAACCAAGCATAAATGCTATGACTGTAAGCACTGAAATATTGATTTCTGATTTCTGTAAAACTAAACAGTTTTGCAATAACAGTGTAAAGTCACAAGATGTAGAAATACAACATACACCTGCGCTGAATGTAGCCCTTTAAAAATTAACAATCAAACTTCACAGAGGTATAGCGACCAAATAATGTTCCCTAGGGTTGTGTGTTTAGTCTTTGGTCTTTAGTCTGTTTAGTCGACATACAAAGGGCAAATAGGTGGTGGCGTTTACCTGTGACATCTGTGGCCTCAGGTTGATCTCTGTCAAGTTAATGGTCGAAGGTCTTAAGTTATTGAGCAATTGGCAAAGAAGTACTCCATCCCGAAGCGTCTGGGCTAGGTCAAAAACCTGTGCTGATTCCGCTGTCACCCGGTGATTCGGAGGCAATACCCTACAGTTTATCAGCCACAAGGTGCATTGTTTCCAGTACTCCATCGCAGATGCTGTACTGACCGCTAAAACCGTAAACTGTGTCAGTTGTGAAAAAGCAACTACTTGGTCTTCTGCAAGAAGAGCGCTACAATTGCCATTGGGTGAATGTGAAGACGCTTCATCTACTTCCCAAAGAAGAGTGGGCAGGCACTCACAGAGACGTTTTCTAAACTGAGGAGAGATTGTACAGTTCAACTGCTATGGGTAGTTTACGCTCCCAGCAATAAAATCCCCTCCTCGCTTCCCCTTGCTTCCTCTTCCGTCTGTCACCCATTCAGCTCGAATAATCATTAAGCCAATAGTGCCAATATGCAAGATACCCAACATTTGTTACTGCTTTGGAGGCTCAGTATCGGGTGGCGAGACGAATTCTAAAGATGCTCTAACTTGCACTTAGTTTTTTCTGTAAGCTTCTTTAAAATTGCAATCGTACATTTTATTGTCATAACATTTTAACATAACATAAGGTAACGTAACATTTTATGGCCATTTTTTAATTAGTTCCTTTTCATTTTTGCTTTTAATTCACGAATCGGACCATTCCCTGATTTAAACTAAAATAATTTAGTCTAAATAATGTGCTTATCAGAACAGTGTTCTGTATGTTTCTGCATATCCGTCGAGAAGTGTTCTCTCTCTCTCTCTCTCTCTCTCTCTCTCTCTCTCTCTCTGTAACGCTCGCTTTCTGTGTGTGTGTGTGTGTGTGTGTGTGTGTGTGATTCTGCTGTGAGGTTCCCATTCAGACCACAGAATGAAAGTGAAATCATGTTTAGCTGTACTTTGCCTAGTTTAAGTAATGGCTTAGCTATTTATGGTGTGCCGCAATTTTATTCTGGTCAACAATTGTATTCAATATACCCGTATTTACAGACTATAGGCCTACAAAGTAAAATCTCTCATCACCCAAAGCCTCTCAGAATATAACACGAAAATTATTCTCGTTGGATAAATGATCCATTAGAGACAATACACTTTGAGGAATATAGGTTGCGTACAGAGCATTGTTTTGTTTTGTTTTGTTGTTTGTTTGTTTTTCCTTTACAGACAAAGATTGTTTCTTTAACAAATAAAATATCACTCCTAAAGAGAATGATCTAAAACTTAACAGACTTTGTGCTTTTTATGCTTTTCTTAAATGTTAAACCATGATTTGGCTTTAAATACTTTTTTTTTAAAAATGCCCCGATGATTTACATTTACATTACGTTCCATTTCATGACACTCAGTTCACTAGTCAGTTAGAACCTGATCATAAATTTTGACTGAAAAAATTAAACCACGAGGTTGTCATCCAAAGGAGATGCTTAAACTTACTTTCACTAAAGGGATTTTGCTTTCTCGTTTATTTCTTTTTTCTTTTTGATCATAAATTAATTCCTGTCTTGTTCTGAACATGATTACACTTGCATCGCCAAATGGTTTACGTGCAACACCAGTTGTTTTGTCATTAAAAGGAACACAAAATTATCTGATATCTTTGCTCATAGGCCTGTTCCATGTCATTTATCTCCCAGTGCACCCGACTGTGGGTGTGTAGCTGACGTTACGACGCTAAATGTGGGTGGTCACGAGTCATTTCTGTCCAATCGAGAGTGAGTTATGTTCCACGCTAGGAAGCGTGCAACCTTACAAAACGATGCGTTGCGTAACTAAACTCCTGTTGATTGTACTTGTTCTTTTGGAGTGTGAAATAACGTCCCGTTTGTCTTTTCTGAGTTAACCGGGGGCCACTATCTGCTATGGTATGGATGCAAACCTATTTTCTATGCAATGCAAACCTTTTCCTGTTGTCTCATAGCTCCCTAAGAATCTGAACGAGTAGTGACAGATTTGTTCATTCTAGCTAGCTAACCTGGCTACATCATGCTTACTAAGGTTAATGCAAAGCTGAGTTACTTACTTAAACATGTTTTGGGCGGTTTCATTATGCTTTAATGCTTTTCTGTAAGGTGATTTGAATGTTCACTCTTGGATGTTACAGATGGCTTTGGCTTTAGCTGACCGAGCCATTGCAGCAATTGTTGGGTCAGCCGTCGCCGATGCTGCAGGTAAGGTTAATGCCTTGCTACGTTTTTTAGATGTTCCTCTCTCTTTTACTCGAATATTTCCTCTCTTCGGTGGAACATGTTGCATTAAATCCGTTGAACATGGGGGTGCTGTAAGGAAATATAGCCTACAGCATGCAGGCATGACTAGTACTGTGAGCTGCTGAATGTTCCATTCTTTCATTTATCCAATACCTCCAATTGTTCTAGCACAACCGCTCCACTGGGTTTATGACCTGCAGAAGCTCAGCGGTCTTCTGTCACAAACCCCTCACCCAGAATTTCGCCCAGAATCAGCAAATCCATTTTACAGGAGGGAGACGGGCAAGCAGAGCTGTTATGGTGATCAGGCCTATGTATTGCTGGAGTCTCTTTCCGAGCGTGGCGGTATGAGCATGTTTCTTGCCGTTTTGTACAATTTGGACTTGAGATTTGCAGTGTGATTTATAGACTGCATGTGGAGTGTTAGAGCAAATACTACAGAACTAAAACATCAGAATGTCACTTTATGCTAAATGTTGATTGTTGTTTTGGTTGGCAGGTCTGAATCTTGAGGATCTGAAGAAGCGCTCATACAAGCTCTTTGGTCCAGGGTCTGAATATGACACTCCTGTCAACGATCCGTACAGGGACAAATCAGGTGAGTTTTGCCAAGTGAACCCTGTTTACACTAAGCTTGAGTTTAAATATGGCCTCTTTTGGCAACCTGTTCAAAAAGGAAGAAGGCTTTCTATAATTACATGTTTGGGTTTTTAAGAGTCATGTTGGACTTAATCGTGCTCTGCCTCTCCTTCCTCATACCTTGCTGTGTGTATGAGGGGTGGGGCCCTGCATGATAGATTAAAAACAAGTACGAACCTCAAAAGTCGTTTAAAAAAAAGGTTATGGAACAAAAGGATTCAACCATTATTAATTCTCCATGGGTTTCTCAATCTTGCCCAGGTCCAAGACCTCAGCTGCCCATTGAAGGACCGTGGAGACATGCAAGTATCAAAAGCTTCATAAAGAATGTGGACGCAGGCAAGGACGAAACAGGTAATAATGAATTATTGGCAGATATGTCACTTTGATGATAACAGTATTTAACAACAATAAAACAGTATTTACAATGTTATTTCTGTAATTCATCATCTTAAAGGTTGTGAAACTGACAACCAAATAGACGGGATAGCAAAGCTTGCTCCCATTGTGGCATGCTACGCTGGGAAGCCAGAGATGTTGGAGAAGGTTGAAGATGCCATCCGAGTTACTCAAAACAACGACTTCTGTGTGACGGAAACCCTTGCTGCTGCTAGGTCAGCTTTTTTCCACTATGACTAAGCAAGTTTCAAACCATTCACATCTTACTGGATCCATAACCACAGCTGTATATACGTGAACTAAATGAAACCAGCTGTACTAAAACAAAAGGTCTGATTATATGTGATGTAGCCAAGGAGAGACTGGCTCTGAAGGCCCCGTCATTTTTCTTTTAGGTTTCTCGAGCACTTTATACTGAATGGTCCAGATCCTGAAGCGTTGGATGCAGTGGTAAAGCAGCTTAATGATCCAAACAGAAAGAACCCCCAGGAGCTGGACAAAGCTGTCGTTGGTAAGAACTAGTCAAAAGCCCCTCTGCTTCTCCATATCCGTATCATGTGACTCGATCGTGGAATGCAAGACCTCCCTCTGCTATTTCCTGTCAGCATAATTGGTCCACAACATTTTCCTGTAACTATACAGTAGTATTTCAGTAATGCACCAGTTTATCGTGTAAAATCTGATACTGACTTGAAATCATTATGCCAGTTCTTTGGATTTCGTGGACCAAGTAAACTGAATTAAAATGAACTTAAACCAGTTAAGTTTCAGATTGAATAATTTAGTTAGTTTAGCTGGTAGTTTTTACAGTGAAAACACTTGATTTTTTTATTTATTTATTTATGTTTGTAATGCTTTTTGACCTTTAGAAGTATGTAAATGTATGCTTAAGTTTAGCATATAGAATGTTTATTGTTAATTATTACGTATCAGTCTCTCTAATGTCTCATTCATATGTTATAATAGGGCACATACATCAAGTAAAGGAGAATCTAACCAAGACTCCCAAAGAGTTGATACCCACCGTGTTCCCAAACACCTGAGGTATTTTAATTAGCTCACTGAACCCTAGTACAATAAGAATTGACTTTGGTGCAATCTTTGTTAAAAGTGTAGAAATGTAAATCTGTCATGCTAAACAGCTTTTACATCTATTAAGTTTTTTAATTAAAAACTTTTTTTATTAAGTAAAGGACTTTTTATTAAGTAAAAGACTGTTAATTTAATTAAATGTTGATTTGTTAAATGTTTAGCTCTTAAATGTGATCAAATTTAAAAGAAAACAATGCTAATAAATAGTAGCTTCTACTCCTCTGCTGATATTAAAGTTCACCAAGTCCCATACAGTACTCTGTCTGCTGCTTCCCTCAGGTTTGCCCGGTGCATTCCAGGCGGCGCTTCATGGGGTCCTGACGGCTCAGCAGTTTGACACGGCTGTCCGCGACACTATGAGCTGCGGGGGATGCACCTGCAGCAGGAGCTCCTTCATTGGGGCCTGCATTGGAGCTCAGGTGAGGGACCCCAATATTCCTCATTGACCTGCTTGCACCCCGTAAATGCCACCTACTTATATCTGCTGATTGCCCTTGAGTGACAGTTATCTTAAATGGGAACTGGACAAAGATGTATAAAGTCGAAGCAAACTGGCACGATTCCACTGAGAAAGTGAGCTGTAAATCGCATTGCTTTATTTATCTTTAATTGTGTTATATTTTTTATTAAATGTAGGTTTTTTTGTAAGAGCTTCCTTAAGGTACTGGAGCAACTGACAAATGTATTTACATATTTTTTTAAACTGATATGTATGGCACTATACTTTATGGGAAAATGGAGATCAGGCTTGCACATAACTCAAGGCTGAAGTTGAAGTTTTATTTCCAAAAGATAATAGGTTCAGTTATTTTTCCTTTTATTTTTCTGGTTTTATGGTGTTTATCAGAGTCAACACATAACACATGATGTTGTTTGTTTCTTTAGGTTGGACTCCAGGGAATTCCAGACTCATGGAAGGACAAAACCTTGCAATACAGTTTACTGCTTGAACATGCAAAGAAAGTTGCCAACCTCCACCATGCCTAACTTTTAAAACTATTGCACTGTAAAACTGCTGAGCTATCCAATCAGTGTGTTACCTATCAAAAAAATTTTTCAGATACTCCTCTATGCCTGTTGTGGTTTGACAGAACAATCAATGACAGTTTTAGCTTCAAGTATCACAGGGTTAAAACTTGATGTCTCTTGTTCTGTGAGGTCATGACATGCTGAATATCACATGCTAAGTGTCATGTGCTAAATTGTGCAATAAATCATGTTACTCCTTCTGTATTTATGTCTTGTCTTTCATGACTACAAAAGAAACTTTAAAATAACAGTGTGAAGATATATGGGAGAAATACAGAGAATAAGAGTATAAGAGCACAAGAGTATAGTCCATTTATCCTCTTCTTTGGACTTCAGAACTTTCATACAAAGGGTCAGAGTTTCTTAGAAGACAACAGGTGTCTTAAAATCATTTACTTTTTATGTTATTAATTTGGATAATGTGGGATGAAATTACTGTCAGTCTCTTGCGTTAAAAGAACAAGATAATTAACGTCAGTTGTAAATGTTATAACTGGATAAGGATGGACAGTGCTGATAATCAGTGTGGTCGTTCTGGGTTAGTTCTGTGGGTAAATTTTTCGGTCCTGTATTTTTCGTAGTTTAGGTCATTTCTATGAAATTTTAAGGACTTCCTTTTGACAGTCCCCTGTCTTCATCAGTATCAGATGAGATGTGTTTGAAAGCAAACCTGGCAGTTTGGCGACTACTGGCGGTATAAGCCGCCACCCGGTGGACTTGAGAAAAATATATTGAATTTGTGTAAAAGTTTTTTGTTGTTGTTCGTTTGTTTTTGTTGTTGCTGTTGTTCATCACACTGTAATGCTTAATTTCCCTAACACCAATTGAGCATAGTCAAGACTAAGTAAGATTTTCAGAACACCCAGTAACAGAGAATAATTGTTCATCTGTAATACACATCTTAAGAATATTACTGTTGTGTAATACGGTAGTAATATTTTCAGTGGAGACCCACCTATTTCTGTACCAAAGAGAGTTTTTTGTTAATAAAATAAAGAGGCAGGACATTTATGGAGTAGAGGAATAGCATATATATCAGAATATTTAGTCGTAGTGGTAGTACTAATAGCAGTCGTAATAACAATGATAATGATAATTGTAAGGTAAGTATAAATGTCCGTTACGTCATCGACAGTGTTTACGTCCACTTTTTCACAAACGAACCATTCATGTGCTGTCGCTTTAAACCAATGGGCACGTCTCTTTCCCTTTTGACTTAACCAGTTAGCGAAACTCACCATGTTAACAGAGGCAGTGACAGCGAATTCAGCACGAAAGTCCGTGCTCTGAAAAGATCAAGTCAGCAGAACCGAAGGCAAATATTCCCTCTAAAATTTGACCAAGATTTTATGTGGATCCAGGCAAAGACTCCTCACAAAGCAAGTACTGAGCGATTGGCAGACGATCTATATTGCTTGTTAGCTAGCTAGATGTTGTTTCATCAAGCCATCGAGCTTGTGGCTGGTTATTAGCGTAGCTAGCTGGCGAACTAATCTTAGGAAAGCATGGATTTCAACGTTAGAAGATTGGCAGCGGACGCTGGCACGTTCCTGAGTCGTGCGGTACAGGTATGTCAGTCGAAATGTAAGGTTTATGTACGCTTCTATGTACATAATCTCTTTGAGTTCTGTGCAGGTTGGAGACTAGTTGACAAACTAACCTAACAGACAGTACCTTTGTTATTAACGTTAATGTATGTCAACGATATTCGATCGTCTACAGTGAACATGTGATGTTATTCTGTTGTATGATTAATGACTTGAAATCCTTGACATCTGTTTATTTCAGTTTAATATTTTCTATAAAACTCAACTAACTCGTGGTTCTGTGACTGCACGAATCTGTCACAGCGAATCCGGTGTTTTGGGCTGAAACCGAAACATTTCTTTCAGTAGCGATATGATCTTGTTTTCCAGTATACTGAGGAGAAGCTCGGTCAAGCTGAGAAGACTGAATTGGACGCCCACCTTGAGAACCTGCTTGCTAGGGCAGAATCCACAAAGCATTGGACGGAGAAAATTATGAGGCAGACGGAGGTTTTACTGCAGCCTAACCCAAGTAAGGGGATTGATAAAGCTGAAGCACGCGTTCTTTGTCTAGCTAGTGCCATCCCATTACAGTAAATACCACAGTTTGCATGTGGTGCATTGTATTATTCACAGGGAGAGGAAATTAACCCAACAAATTGGTGCTAGTACTGTATAAGCTATGTCACTAAAGCTGAGCTAGCTAGAAGATGAGAGTTAAGCCTTACATCTGGTCCTTAGGTAAATCTCAACTTCCAGGGATTACAAGGGCAAACTGAATGTTTGTACCCTATTACCGCTCAGGAGATTTCAAAATGTAGTACTAGATACAGTAATAGATTCTTATACAGCCATGCATGTTATCTGAGTTGACCTGTATCGTTCACTTGTTTTTATTTCAGTTTGCCATAGATAAGAGACGGTTGTCTGACTCATTGTGTGTTGTGTCAGAAAAGTTGTACTATCATACTTGAGGAAGCTGTATGGTGCACTTTGATGTACAAGGTCTTTCAAGGACAAAGCAGCTTTGCTCTGGTGGTGAAACATCGGAATGAGTAGTATTCTGCTTGACATTAGGATATCATGAGTCTGCAACAATTTATAAGATGACTGTCTCTGCTTGTTTGTCTTTTGTTCCCTTACAGTTGTACCACTGAAATAGGTTATGATGATCATTACTTACTCCCGGAAAATGTTATCTCAACTATGTCTAAGGATTGTTTAGAGTTCAGAGTAGAAGTGATGTCCTTTATATTGAATCTGTACATTGTACATTGCATGTGCATATGGTTATTCCATATTTGGTAGGATAGCTTGAATATGCTGCAGATGTACTATCCCTGAATCATAGCCTGAATGTGCTGTTAGTGTAACTTAAGAAAGTGCGTGTGGTCTCACATGACTGTAATTGAATCTGCCTTTAAAATGTAGATGTCCGAATGGAGGAATTCCTCTATGAGATGCTGGACAGGAAGGTCCCGACTCGGGCTAACAACCACGAGCTGCTTGGAGAGTGTATGATCGACTCGGGGCACGAGTTTGGACCTGGAACAGCGTACGGTAAAAGCGTTTAAACCGATTTAAGCGTTAGCCTTTACCTTGTTCACGTTTTTAGCTTTATCTTATCATAAATGTTTTTAAATGCAGTATAAGATATCGACTTTTAATCTTCCCTTGTGGCCTGCACCAAGAAGCCATCACTTGACATATTTATAAACATGTGATCGCATAACATTGATTTGACATAATTGGTTTCACAAGGCATGTTGAGCTCCCGCCAGTAATGTCAAAGTTGGTTCGTTTCTTTGAATCTCGTGTGTTTTTCTCTGTGGAATCCTTTGTGGGGGTTTTTTTGTAGGAAGTGCCCTGATTAAATGCGGAGAGACTCAGAAACAGCTTGGAAGCGCAGAGAAAGAATTCATTCAGAGCTCAGCCATCAATTTCCTCACACCTTTTAGGAACTTCATCGAGGGAGATTACAAAACTATTTCTGTAAGTCTCAGCCATCCAGTGCCTTGACACACACATTCCCTTAAAATCCGTATATATTTTAAATATAACCACATCTGCGTCTATGCCACTACGTATTGAAACATGCAGTAGTGAGGATTCACACTTTATCGTTGATTATCGAATGATAAACTGATGAAATGGTGCAGTGCTGTTTGAAACTTAACTCACTCATAGTGTTGTGACTGACATTTTACAGAAAGAGCGAAAGCTGTTGCAGAATAAGAGGCTGGATTTGGATGCTGCTAAGACCAGGCTGAAGAAGGCCAGAGTGGCCGACGCCCGTTCTGCCGTGAGTGTCCACTGACCCCGTACATTTTTAAAAAAGAAGTAATGAAACCTTTGGAAAAATATAATCAGACGCCTACATATAACGGTCCTCAGACCGCAACTCACGCTACATCTCGCTAATGCGACGTCTTCAAGAAAAACTATTTTTTCTATTTTTTTGGCTATCGATGGGCTCTGTGATGACTCTCCCTGTTCCCTAACTCACACAGGGGTAACATTGTTTCAAAGTATGTTTGTCTGCTGTTTCTCAACTTATTACCCTTCTCTGTCGTTCTTCCTCTGCTCATGCTTCACCGAAAAGGAGCTTAACACAACCCCTCCGCTGGGTGAGGAGTACGTGACGCACTTTTCATACATGCTCAGCTTCTTGCATGTCAGATGGTTGAAGGTTTGTCTACTCTGCTCGGAGAGCTATTCGCCTTCTCTTGCCCTCTTAGCAAATTACATCTGAGGGTACATGGGTAGTTTATACGCAGCCAGAAGCATATGAGGGGTTTGGCGTGGGAATAAACATAGCATTGTAGGTGTGTTTTATGTTTTTCATCCATGGTAAAAGTTCTCATCGCTGCTAAGTTGTGTAAATGAATATCATGCTGTGGTTGGCAAAATTTAAGAATTTAAGTTTTTTAAGAATTGGTAATATTTTAAAATGTTCTAAAAAGAATGTAGCAACAGAAATTAACATGCGTACCTCAAATTTAATTGTTTTGTTTTTTTTGTTTGTTTTTTTTACCTCATACACTAATTCCCATACAGTAAAGATTGTCACCCACACAACAGAAGGCTGTATCACCAGCTCAGACTCTCTGCTATATAAATGTCTAGACTGGTAGTCAAAAGGACTGTGACACACTCACGGAAGTTTCATGAGGGCAAAAAGAGAATGCATTCTTTGTGTTTCTTTGTCTGACGTACTCGTATCCTGATGCTGCTCTACGTACATGTGTTTTTCAGATTATCTGTTATTGTTGTAAATAGCGCTGTCGGCCTTGTTGCTGTGATTCACTTCATGGTTGTGCTTGTGTTTCTTTGATGTGTGTCATGTGTTCATCTGAGATCACATTGGTCCATATGCCATAACAGTATGGATGGTTGCACTGTGTCCTAAATCTGCTCCCTATTAGAGTATGTCTGGAATGTAGCAGAACTCCTCTGTAGAATGGATGAATGAATGAATGCTGACATTGTGAACTTCCTCCTTTTTAAAGCATTTTTCAGACATCTCGTATCTAGAAATGGTTTATCTGTCATGTGACATCCATGTGATTTGTGGCCAGTTTTTGTTGCTTGCATTGCATATTGTGAAAGAATGAGTTTTGGAGGGGTGGATGTGGGGTTTCCTGTTCATTCCAATGCTGATGAGTTTTGTTACTGTCTCTAAATGCTGAGCAGATGTGGGCTGAGGAAGTAGATCAGGTAAGTTTCGAACTGCTGCCAGGATAATGATATTCGCACAGCCTCAGCACTACTCAAGGTTACTCAAGGTCAAATACAATAACAACAGTCTCCGTGTCATTGAGAGCAACAGGAAGATCTTTTGTTTAAAATATGACTCTCTAGGGATCACCGGTACTTATGTAAAAGATAGGATAGCTGGTTTGGAAGATGGCAAAAATAAAAGGTGTATTTAATGCAGAGATTTTAGTGCATGTTACAGATTACTCTGTATGGTGATCTCCACTAGAGGGAGCTAAGCACCGTATAATCGTTCACAAGAAGAATGACTTTAGTTTTAGTTTTCAGTGCCATTCGAGTATAAATAGCAGTCAAGCCTAGACTGCATCCTTGCGTGTCACATGTTGTTTTGTAACCAGACGCCCATCCAGCTTACGCTAAGATCATTTTAACATAAGAATTATTCCATATAATGGCCTTGTGTCTGTCTGAGGTCTGAAAATCACTGAATGTGTAACTGTATGTGTTTGCCTCCCATAGGCAGAAACAGAGCTGAGGATATCTCAGAGTGAATTTGACAGACAGGCAGAGATTACCAGACTACTGCTGGAGGGTATCAGCAGCACTCACGTACGTAATGCACGTCAGCTTCCTTATTTACAGACATTTAACATGTATACATTCTGCATGGTTCACAACCATACGGGAGAACATTGTCTGAATCCTATCAGAGAAAGTGGATCTATGTGTAATCTCTTCGGCAGGCACATCATCTACGATGCTTGAACGACTTTGTGGAAGCTCAGACTGCCTACTATGCACAGTGTTACCAGTACATGGTGAATCTTCAGAAACAACTGGGAAGGTTGGTTTGTACAGTAAATGTCAGATGTAGAGCAGTATTTTCATGCTTGTGTTATTGACGGAAATGGTTAAGTACACATCTGGTTTAATCTGGTTCATGTGATTCTCTTCACTTGTGTTTGATGGGAACTACATCTCTTCCTGTTCATTCAGCTTCTGCCATAAGCTGTTCTCTTAACAGAGGAAAAACAATCTTGGATGAAATAGTTGCATTTGATAATAAATCACCAGTTCCTAGTTTAGTACCTTTAATCTTATCGGTACAGAGCTCTGTGGCGTATTGCCTTCCACTGCTTTTGCCATTTAGATAAAACCTGCATGGGAGAATTGTGCGCGTGTATGATACAATTTGATAATTAACTTTCCTCCTCTTAAATCTCTCCTCTAGCTTCCCCTCCTCATTTTCCTCCAATAATAATCAGTCCTTAGCAAGTGCTTCCGGGGGCATCTCTGTGCCCTCAGCGCCCGCAGCCACCGCCTCCCTGCCCCTCCCCGCCCCTGGCCAGGCCTCCCCTGCTCTCAACGAACTGCGTAGCAACAGTGGCACGCGAAAGGCCCGCGTTCTCTACGACTACGACGCCGGCAGCAGCACCGAACTCTCTCTGCTTGCCGATGAGGTACAGAACCAGCCCAGGCTCAGCCCAGACCCTGCAGTCTGTAACACTACCCATCGAGTCGCTTCTGCTTTATTTATGATGTTACAAAGAGGCATGCGGTTCAGCCGTTTAATGATTAATATTTGGATTTCTCCGAGAGATCGGAGTCCACTTAAAGTTGGGTTCAGATAAAAGTTGTGTTCAGATAAAAAAAAAAAAAAAAAAATCAATGAACTGTGGAGATAATGGGAAGGAAGTATGGAGGTACACATCAAGCGTAGGATCAAGTAATGTCACATGACGTAGTGGCATGACCACAGTAATGTAGCATAACTTCTTTTTCCTCACCACTCTATGAGGAAGGTCTTTGTCTAAATGAACATTATATTTGTGTCATCTCTCTTGCCAGGTGATTACAGTCAGCAGTGTGCCAGGGATGGATTCTGATTGGCTGATGGGTGAACGGGGCAATCAGAAAGGCAAAGTGCCTATCACTTACCTGGAGCTTCTGAACTGAGTAGTGTGTGTGTGTGTGCGTGTGTGTGTGTGTATTTGTGTGTGTAAGAGAAAGAGATTGAAAGACCTGATCATGACACCACAGATGTGATTCAGGAAAGGGTCACACTCCATAAATTGTGTGTGTGTGTTTGTGTTCAACTCATGTAGTCCAAAGCAATAGCAGGTCTTGACTGCCATCTCTCACATGTGCCTCCGTTGCTACTTGGGGCTCATTTGAAGTGGACCTGTGGTCAACAGTAGCTGCCTCACAGACTGCCATCCATGATTTTCATTCATGTGCCAAACTGAATTTTTTTTTTTTTTTTCCCCCAGACTAAACTAACTCTAATTGCCATAATGTGCTGTAGTGCTTTAAATAAATATTATTCTGTGTGTTTGGGCTGGCTAGTCTCTGATTTGTAAACAATTTTAAGAATAGGCTCTTTTTTTCATTGTGTGGCTTACTTCAGGGAATTCTGTGTGCAGTTGTTCTAGTGAGAAATATTTATTGATCATAGAATGTTTTGTAGCCCCTATGGCAATAGATTTCTTTTGTGTAATTGTCTACCACTAGGTGGCAGCATATCGACAAAGAAAGAAATGTCATACAGCAGTGTTTCTCAGTCCTGCTCCTGAGGGACCCCTGCCTTTCCCAGCTCTGCTGACCTGACTGAACTCATCAGTGGCACTTTTGATTGGCTAAGCACACCTGATTTAATCAAGAGCATGTTAATCACACCAATCAGGTGTGTTTGGAGCAAGGAAAGATAGTGGATATGCAGAGCAGTGGTCCTCCAGGAGCAGGATTGAGAAACACTGTCATAGAGGAACAACCTATTCAATGAAACTTTATCATTTTCATATGTCATTTCTATTTGCAAGGTAATTGTCACAGCATTTAAAAATGTATATCCAAGGCCATACATGTGGAGACTATTTTTAAGTATAGTTTTAAATTTATTTTTACAATTACCTGTCAGAATGACATAAGTACTGAGACATTTTATTTGGGTTGAAAATTTCCAATAAAGTCAAGTTTCACAGCAATTCATGCAACCCCAAACACAACATCTGGGTTACATTTTGAATGGTTCTTCAAAAGAGAAGTTCATTAACAAGAGTTAGTAAGCAGGAAGGCCAAAATGGGTAAAAGAATGAGACTCACATGAATCTCTACAGATTGAAGAGTATGTTGCTAAATGGATGAAATTAAGAGCATTTTCAAAGGAAACCGCCGGAATAGTTTGATAATTGCGTATACAAACCACCATGAGTATCAACAGATTCTGACAACCTCAAAAATAATCCACTAATATTGAGTCATAACTGGTTCACACAGTCTGCTTACACAACAGAATTATTTGTGCAGAATCCTTTTTTTTTTTCTTTTTAGTCCTTACAGGTTACATAAAGTATCAAATTACATACAAAAGCTAGTTGTTGGGCACTGTGGAGAGCTGGCATACATTGGAAATCGAAAATAAATAAAACGACGACAAAAAAACAAAACAAAACAAGGTGTAAGGAAGTCCTTTCTTCAGTCTTTCTTTCTCTCGGTGAAACAGACAAAGCGTATCCGCATAGTGACTTGCAGCAGCAGTTGCATTAGTGCCATTAAGTGCAGTGGCTGGAGCAGTAGAGCAGTAGTAGCCATTGTCCTGATGCTACACATAGCAAGAATATTTCCCCAAATATACATAATGTTCAGGAGCCAGTTGTGATTGTGACCAACCCATAAAGTGCTTTCTTGATGAAAAAAAATTCAAAACATAGTAAATGTCGCTTAACTGAAAAAAAAAAAAAGTTCACCCTTATTTTTTGAAGGGTGTCAGCCGTCCAATGTTGTGCCAAAAGTTGGAGGTCTTGCGTTTGGGTTCGGCCAGCATGATGACCTGCTGCTGGGGCAGGGCGGTGGGCAGGGTTGGGTGCTTCTGACGCAGCAAGAAGTCGTAATAGGGCCTGGTCACTGCTGTCGGGGGAAGGAGGAGAGATCAAACAGAGGTCAGAGCCAGATTTACACACATTTCTGCTTACTGATCTCAACTCACATCCACTCCCTCTCTCCCTCCCTCACTCACTTACTCACTCATTTCAGTCAGTCATTTGGACACATCAAAATGAGAGTGCAACACAAAGCATAGATGTAAGCATGGAGACATCTCAAGACATTTTTAATCTGCAAACAGCTTCAGGGTTTAGGGTTATAGTTCAAGTATGGTAGTTTCTAAGTATTTATATATACGTTTTTAAAAATGACAGCAAAGGAGCATTATTTAAATGAAGGATAATGTAAACATGAAGCTGGATGAAATGAATGTAACGTCAGTTCATGTCAAGGTGACAGACAACTAAAAAAGTAGGATCAGTTTGAGTAAGTGAGGTTCAGTGTGGATAAGTAAACACTAATACTCTCTCACAATTACCCTGGTCTACAAGAGGAGCTCACTACTCTGAGAGGACACCCAGGAAAGAGCTCTGCCAAGCAGCCCTCGGGTCACCCTAGTCCCCTTTGCCTGCCTCCAGAGAGGGGCATCTGAGAGGGAAGGTGAAGCCGGAATGCCCCTGAATGAGAGAGACCCTGGGGGCTCTGAGATGTGTCGGCCCTTGGAGCTTTTTGAGCGAAGAAGTGGGGGAGCTCTGAGAGCCAACAGGTGTCGTAAGACTAAGGCACGTCGGGGGGGACAAAGACATGCTTATGAATGGAAAAAGGTCATCAAAGGGAGATTTCATGACTCAGCCAGTACAATCATTTCAGCTGAAATGCGGCAATGAATAGAAGGAAGTGTTCAGCTGGGAAAAACTGATTCGCTACTACTTGGGTGCTGCTTTGAAAAATTGTCTATGACACTTTAGTCGAGATGATCATGTCACTGACCTACACACTGACACACTGAACAAAGTTGCTGTTAAGAGATACCTTTTGGCTTTCCCGCTGGATGGCTTTTGGATGCATTCAACATAGCCTGCTTCTTTTGGACTTCTGTGATGGTGAAACCTAAGGGAAAATGAGAACAAATAATCACGGGCCTGAACACACTATGGGAAGAGCAGAAAAAGATGACAGACAAGGTAGCACGTTTACCTGTCTCACGGTCCTGCTGCACTTGCCCTCGTTCATCTGCGAAGGCACGCAGCCAGCGTTGTTTTTGCTCTGGCTTCTTGGCACACAGCAAATGGATCTCCTCTCCTCCTGGAGAGCACAGCTTCAATGCATTCTTCACACTAACGTTCAAGTCCTTGTCTCTCCCATCCTCCACGTCAACCACCTCCATATGATCCATATCCAGTCGACCCTTGTAATACAGTATGTCCCTTCGCAACAAATCCTGAGCCAAAAAACATCAACGTGTCAGTCAGCAGACAATGGAGACAAAAGAGAAATAATATCAACTGATCAAACAAATTAGCTCATACTGAGTTCAGGACAGCAAGATGACAAAACATATATCTACGGATTATATAGCACTAGTTTAGATTGGGACTAACCTTCTTGCAGAAGACCAACTGGTGATCAAAGAGGAAGAATGTGCGTTGCTGGCCTTTGGCCTGAGGCTGGGAGATCTTTGTCAGGTCTCCTGAGAAGATCAGTTCTGAGCTCTTGCTGAGAACGTCCTCACCCTAGCAGGGGGAAAAAAAAGACACAATAACCAGTGAGGACTGGATTAAACACTGGATATTAGAAATCAATGTAAGTTCTGCCCCATGACGCCAAGGGAACAGTACCTCCCAATCTTCGATGGAGCTCTGCCACTGGGCAATCTTATCAATGTTCTCCAGGCGCCGTTTCCTCTCATTTATAAGCCTGGCCACGTTCTTCATCGCATTTAAGGCAGCTTCCACATCTTTGTAATCCCTGTTCAGAAGAACCATAAGATGACAAAGGAAATCATTACTCTAGACCTAAATTAATGTGAGGTTGTCACTTAGCATAAGAGCAGCTTAGCACAGTTCATAGTGAACGTTCTCTGCGAATGCACATGTTCTGTGTTACCTGTGCTGAGGGTTGGTGTACTTTAGGAGTTCGGCCAGCTGTAGGGGATACTTGCAGATCTTCTGAACGGGGGTTAGCAAGAAGCCATCAAGTGAGATGTCAATCATCCTCTGGAGCAAACGACAGGCCTCAAAGAAGAACACGTACTTCTTAATCTTCATCAGTTTAGAAAGCTGTAGGCAGGCGTTGGGATGGTTGTTGCAGTACTCAGAATAGATCTGGAAGTCTGTTTGCTGGGGAAAAAAAGGAGCAAAGTGAGAGATTTAAATTAGGAACTCTGAGATACCATAGCAACATAAAAAAAGAAAAGTTGTTGTGAAAAGTTGTTCTTCAATAAGAAGGTGCCTTTCATGGTGAACTTACATGTTCTAAGAAGCAGGAGCCAATCTCACTGAGGTGTGGTTCATCTTTGTTATATTTTTTTTCCAAGCCTTTGAGGAACTTCTTCTGGAAGCGATAGAGCTCATCAATGTTACCAAAAATGGTGCGCAGTTCTTCTTCTGTAAACATGTCTGTCCTCTTGCGGCACTGTTTGATATAGCCCTGGGGTCCAAAGACAGAGACATCAACCTCTGGTATGCTAAGGCATTCTTTTCCATTCAACGCGAAAGAAAAGCAAGCTGGCATAGGATGCTAAAGGTAGGACTGTACGATAAGAATCCTTTTTTGCGACGGTGACAAAAATTCCACTATAAGGCTGTAAAACACGTTTTACTATTTCAGTGTATTGCTTGTAGGTTTTGTGGTGTGATCATCGATGTTCCAGCATGTAAACAGTGTGTAGAATGAGTGTCGGGCATTAAACGGCTTTGTCATTTGATCAGGGGACTGTAGTGGACCTAATCGATATGGGCTGGGGTGAAAAGGGGAGGCTCTTACCTCACAGATGTCCTTCAGGTGTTTGATGTAGTCCCTCTCCGTGCTCATGATCTCGTTTATGACGTTGGCCCTCATCTGCTCTTTGCAGGGTAGACCTGGACCCAGAGGGCGCCCAACGCTGGCCCCTCCACCCTCGGGGGCCCCCTCCAGCTGAGCTAAATACTCTTCTTCCATTGGCTCATCCTGGTTCACACGTAACTGTCGAGATAGAAGAGAGACGTTTTTTTTTTCTTACAGCTTTCATTGGATAGACCACATCCATAGCTTGGTTGTTTGGGGTTTTTTTCTTTTCTGAAAAAGCAACCCCATTTAGAGCCTTGTCTCGCTATCACTCTAACCTATAATGTCAGTTCATCAAGAATGTCAGTGACTGCAATGAGAAAACATTTCAACAAGAAAAAAAAAATATTTTTGATTCATTACAAAAAAGTAGTTGTTTTACCACTTATTATGTATTACATTTCTCTCTGGTTTAGAAATGTCAGAATGAGAAATGTCATAATATTTGTCATACTGCAGTTAGACACTGATATGGATGATAAATAATCCTTCATTTTTGCTATACTTTGCGTAAGCACTGTGGAATAAAAAGCTGAAAATGAAACACTGAGAGGCTTTTTTGTATATATATATATATATATATATATATATATAAGATACTCTTCTGCAGATACTGATCACAATGCAGAGCCTGCTAATATGACTTTTGCTTAGAAATTAAACACTGGGAGTCTCATTTATAAGCAGCTTTTTACAAAAAAAAAAAACCCCAGATGTATTAAATAACAAATGAATTTATTTAGATTTATTTATTTTATTTTAGTAAGAACACAATCTCTCACCCGAACAAAGCTGGCGGGGAACCAGCCTTCGCTGTCTAGTACCCGGCCCCACCACCACTCTTTGTTGGTGGCATCCACTACTTCAATGACGTCACCGGCCTTAAAGCCCAGCTCCTGGTCATCCATAGTGACGTGGTCCCACAGGGCCTCAGCACAGACGCTGCCATCACTGATCAGCTGCAGAGACACACACGTAAGATGGTGTTTTCAACGTCTCCATGAAGAATGAACTGTAGCCCATCAGTAAACACCGCATGTAAGTCATCATTTAAGACGTCATTTATCAAAATTACTCCGCGTAAGGAGTAATTTTCCATATTCACTTATTCGTGTACTGGATTCACTTGTATTTATTTGTTCTGGGCATGTGCAAAAATACACAAAGACTTATCTTCAGGTATTATATTATGAAATCTCGTTGTAAGATTCAGTATATTGATACAGGATAGTAATGAGCTGAAGATATTTTGAAAGATATTTCAAAGATATTTTAAGACAATAGAATGGGATACATCGGGACAACTCTTACTGTACATTGTGGCTTCTTAAATTTCATGTAAAATAATGTGAACCATTTAAGAGAAGGAAAGAGATAACAAATTCATCAGTGCCAGATTCCCAACTCATTTGATTCTAGTTTGAAGACTGAAGTCTGGTAAAAGACAAGCATATGGGGCAACAGAAAATTGCACAAGACTTGTTAGCCATACTGCACAGGAAGTTAAGAGAGAGCCTGTGAATGTCAGCTCAGTTCCTTAAACTTACAGACATTGCAAAACATGAAATCTATAAGAGACATGCTGGTGCAATAGTGCAGCCTCTCCTGACCGCAGTGCAAAATAACAAAGCTTTCTCACCCCCATGCAACCTTAAAGGTATTGTATGTGCAAGCTCGTACATACAATCGGTCACCCATCACAGTTTAAGACTCGCTCTATGCTCCAGCCCCTCATTCTCATCACTACAGCGCCTGTTACCTAGCGACACACCCACGTAAGCTCCCATGTGCCACCTCTTCAAGGCCTGTAACTTACTGCCAGAGCAAGTACAACACTAGAAAAAGGCTAATACATCTCTACTTTATATACTGATGCTTTTAGCCATCCGAACACTACACGTCTACAACACAGCAGTATTCTACTATGAAATAAGACATGTTTGCGGGAAGGAGATGTGATTGATTAGTGAGAGCTATGCTGTAGCACACACACAGACACAAATACACACATGCGCATATTGCAGATGCTGGCCACAGTCAGAACAAATGAAGTATACCTGGGTTTTTATACCCCCCCTTACACACACACACACACACACACACACACACAAGTCCCTCCCCTCCTTGTCACATCTCATAGTGAAGTGAGCACACGTGAGTCCTGTTTAACGTGATGCATGGCATCGATAAACACTATGCTATACATCTGAGCAAAAGGTTCATGACTGAATCCCTGCAGCTGGCCAGCTGACCCCAGCGCTTCATTTAACTAAACACAGAGAGACACAATAGTGCAAAAAGCAGTAGAAATGGAATTGACTATGGCTATGGTCCTTATGGACATCACACAGCTGCTGACACAGACATAATACACCTGCCGCACTGATACAATGTCACATGTAAAGGAGACACTGAGGCATTGCTGCTATCACCTTTGCCAATGGCAATATAGTCAGAGAATGGTGTTGTAAAATATCCAGGAAAAATATACATATATTACCACTACAACATTTTATGTTGCTGTTCAAAATGCAGTCTCTAGCACTTTAGCTTCAAAAATTTACAGAAATAAAAAAAAAATAAGCATACACACATGCATACAACCAAAAACAAAGACAAGCAACCTGTTTCCAGCAAATTCTGAGAGCTCCAAGATGTTCTCAGAAAAAAAACTGAAGGCAGCCCCTTACCAACACACCCCCACAAGCAACTCACTTAGACTCATTTAGGAGCCTCCAACACACTCTAACATGCTTGTAAATAATTCACACTGACTGTGCAGCTTCAGCATACTATTCCTCTCTAACAAAGGCTACAACACACATACACACACTCAGACACACTCACACAGATCAGTTCCATTACCTGCAATCCACTGCCAGCATCCTGTACTCTTATCCACAGCGAGTGAGGGAGACTAACTTTCCCTCCTCCTCCTCCTCCTCCTACTCCACCTCCTCTTTTTCTTCTTTTTCTTCTTCTTCTCTGCCCAGCCCCCTCCATTCTGTCCCACCCCTCCATACACACGCACAAACCCCCTCCCCTTTCACTGGGTGGTGACGCTGCACCTTACTGGAAGGCCAACAGGAACATGAGCACCACATTGATAATGACCAGTAGCATCATTATCATGAATACCACCACCTTTTGAGTCTCTGGACTTAGGTTACAGCGCAGTAGGAAATTGGTCAGACCCTGACGAGCTGGAGCCATACGCTGGGCTCCACGCGCCATGGTGGCCCTGCGTTCTCCCTCTTTTCAAGGAAGAGTAAACACACACACACACGTACACACACACGCACGCACGCGCACGCAGACACCCACACTCACTCACACACGCATACACACGCTACCAGCCCCCGCCCCTGGTTATTACGTGCCGCCAGTACACGAGATCAATGCGCTCGAAAGGAGATTAAGGAGGGGAGGGGGGGGAGAAGGAGAGCTTCCACGTCGCCACTTTTCTGTTCACTTCCTCTTTCTCTCTCTCTTTTCCTCTTGCTCTCTCTCTCTCTCTCCCCTTCTCTCGTCACTTGGTTGCTGTCTCTCGCACACCAATTCCGTCGATCCTCTCGTTTCTCTCTCTCTCTCTGTCTCTCTCTCCCTCTCTCTCCGTGGGATGCTGATGTCAGGAGGAGCAGTAGCAAGGCTGTCTCTGAATCTCCATAAATGCTCCGCTCTCCTCCTCTCTCAGGTTTTCTCGCTCTTTCTCTCTTTCTGTCTCTCTTTTCCCTCTGTTTGCCTCTTCTCCTCTGCCACAGATCAGCTTACACACACCACTGTGCTAATTCCTTTTGATCTGATTAATGCACATGGTGGCCTTTGCTTTCTTTATTCACCCCCTCCTTTCAGATAAAAACTTGGGGGGCAATAATGGACGCCGCAACTGTGCTTAGCGGCCCTGGCAAAAACCATCCATCCATCTCGCTGATTTGGTTTCTGTATTTTTTTTTCTTGCTCTGTTTTTTTTTTCTCTCTTATCTCCTTCAGCCAATGAGCTCACTCGATTCTCTGCCGTATCCTGGATACCAGGGTAGCAGAGGGACGGCCTTAGTAGCATGGATGGGAGGAGGGAGTAGAGAGGATGCTGCACAACACATCCGCTGTGTTCCGTCATGGCTCAGAGTTTTCATTGGACGCCTAAGCTGTCCA